>NC_091733.1:13828264-14131294 GCF_030179895.1 Drosophila kikkawai | reverse complement strand
TGTGATCGAGGATGGAATGGAATAGAATGGAAGCTGGAAAAACTAAAATCACCTCGAAAGCCGGACGACACTGACACCGGAATCCACTATAGGTGTTGTAGCAGGTGCCTCCATTCTCGCAGGGTGCATTCGCACAGCCGTTCGCCTCCAGTTGCGTCTTCATGCGATCCACCTTGTTCTCCACCGCACGGAGTCGCGTCTGGAAGCGTCGCATTAGGGCCAGGGAACCCCGGGTTCTGTACCGAAAATAAAGCCAGATATGTATTATTCTTAGCCTTCTTCCCTCGTCCAACTCCTGTTTCTCACCTGTTCAGCTGCTGACGCAGCATCACATTCAAGCCATTCGGTCCGAATGCCCTCCTCTCGAAATCCGCTAGCTGATATGCCAATTCCCTGACATCCACAATATCCTCGGAGCTGGTCCACTCATCCTTGGCTCCGCCGCCGGATCGTTTCTTTGAACCGCCGCCGGTGGCCAGCAGGAGATCCAGGACATCGTATTCCTCGTTGATGGTCAGACGGGAGGTTCCGGTAAGCCGGAAACTGATGTTACGATTGGCACCGGACTCAAAAATAAGATTGCCATCTTTGCTGATGATTTTTGGCCTGAAGGAAAATAGGTTTGAGGTTACAAAAATCTCTGGAACTTGAATCTATAGTCTTGGGAGCACAGGACCACCCTCCACCAGATACCACGTCAAGCAGTAAGTTGGAAGAAATAAAAAACGTTCTTTTGAATTACAAATTAACCCATTTATAACCCCTTAATGAGTTTCCTTAGTTTTGTTAATATATTATTAATTTATTTAAATGGTAACCAGACCCGAGAGTAAGGACCTTGCTTCTCTGGCTGCTACGGCATATCGGCCAAGGAGGACTATTTCCGAGAGGTCAGTTTACAGTAGTGTATCATGTCTACGGGCAACTGCTCCCAGTTGCCCGAGTCGCAGGCGTATCATATTTCTTGCCGGAACACTTGCGAAGGTACTCCATGAGTTCCAGCTTGTCCCGATCATCCCTCTTCCTTTGCTCTCGTTTCATTCTCTCTTGATAAATGCGCTCAAATTCCTCGTCTACCATGTGGCTTTCTTCCATTAGCTTTATCATCTTCGGATATGACCCCATTGAGGATATATGCAGCTCGGAATACTAGAAGCTCCACTAAACAGGATATGCTTGGTGTCAAAAAGGGGGCCCTCGATATTAATTATAACCATAAATTACCAAATAATTGATTTTTTTTCAGCTAAAAGCGACGACAACGGTACAGTTGAATCATTTTCTAACAAGTAGATGTCACTTTAACTGCATCCCTGACTCTTCTGACAAATTTTCCTTACGGACAGCATAGACCTGGCAGAATGCCAACTCTGATTTTCTGAAGCAACGCTGTACCTCGTGTCAAAAGCAGTTCTTCTCTTTCTATCAAAAGTCAAAAAATGTTCCTTAGTTCACTTGTCTTTCTCCTTTGCAAAAATGAATGGCTTCATATCCCAAGAAGATGAAGCTAGTGGACGACGAGCAGCAGGAGATAGGCGACGTTAAGGAGCATCTTGGCCAGAAATATGATACACCTGTGACCCTGGCCACAGAGGAGAACACAAGCAAGAAGGAGCAGGAGATGACAGGCCTGATGGGCCAACTTGAGCTGATCCCTTGCAAGGAAATCCCATTGTACGATCTGCTGAAGAAGCCAGACGAGAAGGTTCCTCTTGAAGAGTTGCCCACTGTGGGCTTTCCTTACAACTGCAAACACATCCTGAATCCTGACTAGAAGTAGCAATAAATAAGCCAATAACTAAACAATTGCAAAGAATTGTTTTTTGCTTCCCAAGATATATATATTTTTATAGAAATTCTCTATTCTTACGAGTTGACGAAACCCTCGACTCGCAGCCATTTATCCGTAACGAGGAGGAGCCCCAAGCACCACAAGAGTCTGCTGCCAGCAGCTCCTTTCATTGTAATATCACTTCAAAAAAAAAAAACTTGATAACTTAGGACATTGAAACACTTGACAAAAAAATAAAACAGGATATAGGATTCAAACCGATCTGAACCGTTCAGATAGAAAACTCCGACTGTCCGACTCTTGGCAGTCCCTGCATTTCAGATCAACTCAGGGGCGTAGCAAGGGGGGCGTTGCCCAGAGAAAACGCCCATTAAACCAACGTTGGTATCTTCTCGTATCTGCCAAGCTCCGCTTTCCATAAAAAAAAAGACAACACAGACTGCTTTTAAAATCGTACACACATGTATGTATATATATTTTTTATTTTACTTGAATTTTTTGTGTTGAGCTGATTTCTCTCAGCCGATCTCTGCTGGCTTAGGGCGCTAATAATATCTATTACAATAAGTAGCACATAAATTAAGATCGTTTAGCTTAGGGGTTATAGTTCATCGTCTCAAAAAGGTAAAAACTACGGGATAGTACTCATTGGGTCATCTCCACATCCTTCTTTACTTTGCTTAACAAATTTTCTTCTTTTTGTAATAACATACATATATGTATGTATGTATATGTGTGGGAGTAAGTACAGGCTGTGATCTCTCTGCTCTCCATGTGCCAGGTGTGTGGTTAAGTTCAAGTCACAAAAATGCACAAGAAATGTCTAGAAACTCTCAAGGAACTATTATAACTGAATATATGTGTAAGGTTTAAACGGATCAAGGCAGATCCCTAAATTCAGATCCATAAATTTCAGCAAGAAGAAGTGAGCTTAATCAATTAAATGAAATTATTCAAGTTTTACGTTTAAGCTTGATAATTATCATTTGTATTCAATTAAAATGAAAAGTTAAGGCTTTTACAGTGCTCTTGATGGCTCTTGGCTTTGTGTGTTTTTCCCAAATGGAAAATATAGATCATAGTACAAGATGTGTATATAGTGTGTGTGCTTGGTGGTTGGCTAGTCAGTTTTAGTTGGGAATCGCAGTTCTTGGTCTTGTCAAGGTAGGAGAGCGAATTTTGTTACAAAAGGTTCATTGGGCTTCATGGGCTAAATATCTTATATATGTATCTATGGCTTTGTGTTTCTTTTTGGCCATGGAAATAGGAAATATTCAAGGGCTTTTGGCCTGCCTCTCTACATATACTACATATGCTTTAAAATGTAAGTGCTTGAATCACAAAGATGAAATGACTTGTGTTTAGTAGAGTTGCGAGTATAAATAATAAACAAAGGAAAAAAAAACTATTGTAATAATATTACAAATTAGATTAATTACAATATATATATATATGGGGGTAAGGGGTTGGTGGCGCTACACGATATAAATAAATATTAAAAATATACACTCGACAGTTGAACTTTTCGCTTAGAGTCTCCTCCGTCTCCTTTCCTTCCCTTTAGCTCCTCCTCTTGAAATATATATGTATAACTCAAGGTGTTTACAGCCTGCAGCTTCAGTTGGCTGCCTTGGACCGCCTTATGTGCTCCGACTTGTGGTACAGGAATTTGTAGCTTGACTTTTGCTTCTCCGTGTGCTCCGCAAAGGCCTCTTTAAAATGGAAAAACAAACGGTATTAGTTTAAAGTTAATAAATTACAATAAAAATCAAGTACCCACCAAAGGACACATAGCCCAGGTTGTCCGTGTCCAGGGCATAGAAGAGCGCCTGAGCCTTTTGTTCATTCAGCTTGCCGCCAGCGTGCCTCATCAATCGCACAAAGCTCTCCCGGTCAATCCGTTGGCTAGATTCGCTATACAGCTGCAAGTCATAAATATATGAACATTAATTATAAAGGTTACGTTTATCAATGGAAATATGTATATATTACATGGATCAGTGCTCGGAGGAAGGTCATTAGTTCGGAGTTCTTGTATTTGCAGAAGAGGGAGCAGAGCAGGAAGCTCTTCAGGCTCACCGCACCCATGCGGCGCTAAAAGTAGAGGCGGGGAGACACATTTTGGTTATATACTCTGGGTTGCGCCAATTAGAGGGAGATGGCGGGGTCTGCAACTCACGTGATCGAGCAGGGCAAAGAGCTTGTGCAGATTGGGATTTTTGAGATCAATCTGGAGAAGCTCGGCAAAGGTTATTATGTCCAATCTGTCCGTATTGGACAGCCGGTGATAGCTCTGGCACAGCTCGGCATCGCGCTGGCTCTCGATCAGCCCCAGCCTCTCGATGGTCCGCTCAATCTCCACAATGTCGCCGGGGAAGGGGATCTTCATGTCACGGGCTCGACTCATAACGATCACATCCTCAAAGGAATAGTCCGATGTGGGCACGCCCAAAGCCCTAAAAAAATAGGGGGGGGGAGGGTTAATTATGATAATAATGATATTTTAACCCAGTTTGTTATTTTTTTTTTTTTGTCTTGATTTATAAATAGCCTATTTGCTTCCCATTTCTAGAAAAATAGCTAGCCTGCTCTACTTACTTGGCCATCACCTCGCGCACATTGTTGGCATACAGATTGGCATCGGCCACTTCATCCGGCGAGGGCGTATACACGGGCAAGTATTCAATTTCGCATCGATTGTAGAACTGCGTCATTGTCAGCCAAAGAAGGCGCAATCTGAAATGTTGTGGATACAATAAATATTACATAAATAAGCAAGAAAAGTATGTAATTAAATTCAGATATTTCCGAGAATGGAAACCCCATAAACCCTGACCATAAACCCCTTTTATGTGTCCCTCTACTCACACTCCAGGTCCGTCCCAAGTCCAAGTAAACGTATCGTATTTGTTGGGATATTTTAAGAGCACTGGCTGTACCGGTACTCCCGGATAGAAGGCGCCGGGCTTGAACTTGATCAGAGCTGTGCGATTGGTGCAGGTGCCTTCGGCAAAGATGACCACCTGCGGCCAATCATCTGTGGAGCGAGCACGGGCCACAATGTCCCGGATAGTGTTCTGCCGCGAATTGGGATCCTCACGCTGCACATAAATGGGCTGGGCATAGTTGATGATGCGACCCAGCAATGGTATATCCGCCGTCTCCCGCTTGGCCACTATCGAGGGCGGGCCACTGGCCACGACCAGGATGGAGTCCACGTAGGAGGAGTGCGGCGCCACCACCAGTATGGGTGCCTCTTTCGGCGTTGCCGCTCTACCCTTCATGCTCACATAGTGGAACGATCCCGAGGTATACACCATGCGCATGGCACGTGCCGTCATATATTGCATTTGTCTGTAATGGAAGGTAAGTGGAATAATGGGTATTAGGTAAATATATATACTTACTTCCGCCAGCCGGTGAGGGGTTTCTCCTTGAGATCATCCAGGGTCATGCCATAGAGACCGATGCAGGCAAACATCCAGGCGGAAATCAGGGATAAGACGCAGCCCACCACACGAATGGGCAGCAGCAGTACTGTCAGCACATAGACCTACAAAGGATTTTGGAGAAAATAATCAGAAATTAGCAATGGGTTAAACAAGAAAGGGAACTAACTTTGGGAAGCCGAAGTTGGTATACCCTTGCAAAATCAAAAATCGATCCTAACTGAAGTAAAAATAAGTTAAATTCAATTCAGAAAACATTTCTTTGTTAGTTTTTTGTAGGTTAACAAATCTGCATGCTCAATTTTAAATTACAAAAAATTAAAATTTTTGTCAATTTTTGATAATTTTAACGCCTTTTAAAATTTTGTAGAAATTAAAATATTTATTTTCTCCCCGAAACGTCTAGAAAGACTCCCCAGTTAATGCTGATTAAGAATATATATACTTTATAGGGTCGGAAATGAGTCCTTCACTTACTAAAATAATAATACCCTTTAAAAATGTGTTACATGTATAGCTAAAAACTAAGTTTAGTAAATTATAATAATTAACTTCTGTAAAAAAAAAAAAACCCTTTAATAATTCTGTAAACTTTGTAATGGCCTTAAATACTTTATGGTTATTTACGTTACTCTTAAACGTATATACATATACATATATTATATTTATTAGACACACGCCAATTATTCACACGTCTTTCGAATTTGACTTGAGGCTTAAAGGTTTTTTCAGAAGCAAATGTAAATAAATATTAGTACTAGAAAATAAGTAACAACATTTAAGGGGGCTATAATAAAATATGACAGAGCCAAGGTGAGAAGCCCAACCACGTGCCAATTCCTAAATCCCAACGATTATCACGCCTTAACAACAATCCCAAATCGATATCCCATTGCCATTCAGGAATTTGGCATTAATTCATGCAAACACGGCCGCATATTAAATAATAATAGACGACCCCCACAAATCAATTAGCCGGCAAACATTCGCCATGTTTACAAACGGGGCCAGACCGGGCATAAATCGCTGATAGTGGCTGCTCTCATGCTTATCAGTCAAGTGGTGGCCTGCCGGGAAACGCATTGAACTTTGCCTGTCGATCTCACACAGACCCCTCTTGATTTTATCAAATTCCAAGGCAATACAACACTTCGATACGCCCCAATGTCTAAGCGGATTAATGGGGTTGAGAGAGCCCTATTTAACTTAATTAAGCAATGGCAAACATTTATAATTCCCTTAAATTTTTAAGTTGCTTGTGACAAGGGTTTATCTTTAAAACATTCCAAAGATTTCCGTTTCTATTTATATCAGCACATCCAATTCAAATTTTTATAAATGTTTGTCCAAGTATAACTTGTTATACATATGTTTTAAAAAACAGCAGTGATCATAATAATAGGAGCTAAAACAATTATATAATATTGTTATGCCAAAAGTTTAATGATCAAACTAAACAATGTCAAGCGTTATTTTTATTCGATTTTTGCTAAATTTCTTTTTATATATTTATTTAATTGTAAAATTTATATAAACAAAAATGTTTTTATTTATCATTACCCCTACAAATCAATTTGATTTATTTTAAAATCACTTAAAATATTTTTTAATTTATAAATCTGTCTAAAAATGTTTTCTTAATATTTTAAAATCGAACAAAAAAATCTCAATAAGTACTAACAACTTGAAGGCAACTGTGGTCAGAGATATGACCAAAGTGGCTGCATATTTACTAAGAGAGAGCAGAGGAGCAGTAGGCAGCAACAATGTCAGGGCCAGTTGAGAGCCTTGAACTTTGGATGGAAGCGAAATGAAAGCGAAACTGGTTTTTGTGTGCAGTGCACGCAATGGGAATCCCCTCACTCGACCCAGGCCCCCCCACCAAAGCCACATTTTTTCAGCTGCGCTTCTCTTGCCGCTTCGAGTTTATTTAATATTTAAATACTTTCAGTGGGTCAATGGATCAATGAATGCGATTGACTTCCTTGTCATCGGCTGATCATTTAGGTGCATTGTTGGTTCGATTTTTTAAATGGGAATTTCTTTTATAAACCAACAAGGGTTTCTATTGTAATTCCTTACATAAGGTTTAAGAATTACTATCTAATCTCACATTGATATTCTTCTTAAACAAAATAATATTCTTAAAGCCTTTCTTTGTATTATATTGAAATGAAATATATGTACATTGAATTTCCGCTTAATCGTAGGTTTTGTATTATTACCTCATCGCCAGCAACACTCAGTAACTTATTCGAGACTTTGAGACTTGACTCAGCGATAGCGCCCAGTGTCAATTCTGATTGCACGAGTATTTCTATATTTATTTGTTTACTTCTTGAGATTGCTGCAGGGGCGCTCACTCTCTCAAATGTAGGTTAGTCTACCCTAGAGATGCACTCAAATCACTTTCGTTCTTAATATATATTTATAGAAAATCCCAAGAAATCCCTTGACCAATAAGTAAAAAAACCTATTTAAATCACGCCACAAACGGGGCACAGTTGCAATGAGTCACAATCGGTCAGGCCCAGGCCATTTATCATGCATGCGGAGAAAGCTCTCTATACACAGACTTGACTTTTAATTATAAAATTATGGGCATTATTTCACTTAATTGATATCAATGTGTCGCAGTGATAGGAAAATTAATTGATTTTCTATAAGTATGTATGCCAGTGACTAATAATGTATCTTTGATGTAATTTGGTATTTGATATATCTTTTCATTTATTTTATTCAACTCTTTAAATTAAGAGTACCTAAAGGTCTTATTATCATTTTTTCAAGTGCATCTATTAACCATAATTAGATCATTTCCTGGGTAAATCTCCATTGAACGAACCGTAAACAAAACACAACACATGTATTGCTTTTTGTTTACCAATGTGTTATTTTTCACTCGCGGCAATTAGAGCCAAGTAATATATAGTATGTATATTGAAAAAAGGGGGTTGGGTTCGGGCTTGGGTAAATTTAGCCATTAGCCCACGTGTGTATTTTTATGGGGCGCTTAAAAAACAATAAAGCCACCGACGCTGCACTGGGACGTCGAGGTAAATCGATGCACTGCTACATTTATATATATACTTAAATATATGTACATATATGGGGAGTGGGGGGAGTAATGCCGTTGAACTGTACTTTCGTTCTTTGGAACCCAAAAGTTGGCTCATGTGTCAAAAAGCCGAAGCAGTTAAAAATGAGCGAAATGTGAAGTGAACAGTCAACACACAAGACTGACTATAAAGATACCCGGTAATCTAATGGTTATTACCTGTAGTAAAGCCGAGATCTTTTGTGATTCCTAGCTGTCATATTTCATATTTCTTGGGTACAGAATGATACCTTTTTTTTATGTTAATAGATCTTTTAAAAAAGCTAGGAATTAAATTGCTAGTTTTAAGTAATTAGGTTTAAAATACAAGTGCTTGGAAAATATATTTAAATTTAATTTAAAAATCGTATAAATACTATCAATTACTAAGACGTTGATTTGTGGATTTTACAAGTCGAGCTTTAAGATCTTTACCCTCAAAGTAAATTGATATATAAAATACAAATAAACATAATTTGTTAAATATATATGTAATTTCCAATCTTGGTATGGATGGTTTGGATTTATCCCCTATATACCCACAGCCGCCGTCTCTTTTACACACACTCCTAGACCCATTGTGCAAGGCGGATGGGAAAGCAACGGGAACAAAGCGGAACAAGACACCGATTGACTGGGTGAGTGGAAGCGAGAGAGGGCAAAACAATGGCACACATGCCAAAAGAACCGGCGTATTTTTTTTTTTTTTTTTTGCTTTTCGTATTTTGCTTCGCAGCAGCAGCAACAACAACAATGGCTATAGTGGGGCGTAACAACAACAAGGCGAACAAGAAAATCATACGATTCTCGCTGCCGTTAGCAAAACGCTGACGTAGGCAGAGACGTCGACAGCGCCAGATAAAAAAAGGAGGAAGAAGCAGTGGAAGACAACAACAACAACAACAAAAACATAAGTAAACCATGCGAAAAAGAATAAGAAGCAGCAAGCAAATGTAACGGCATATTCATGTCAAGTGCAATGCGAAGGAGAGAGAGGCCCCAAGAGAAAGCACTCTCTCACTCTCTCTCCAGTGGAGATCGCACATGGGCTGGATTTGCATGAATGAATGCAAATGGAGGGAGGCGGGGGGCATGGCACACACTCACCTTGGCCACCTCAATGTGACTGTCGATTTCGATGCGATGGACGAACGGATTGATGTAATTGTAGCCTTTGGAGGCCCACGTATCCTCTTCGGAGTCGCGCTTCGTCAAACTGGCGGCAGCGGCGGCGGCCACTCCCACATCGCCGGCCATGCCCATTCCCAGGTCGTCCCGCACCACCCCTTTTCCCACGGGCGGTACATCTTCGCTGCCCGCAGGCTTAATTGTCGACGTTGTCATTCTCCGCTCTTTCCTCGCGCCGCCTTTCTTTACGCACTCTTTCACTACCTCGCACTCCCGCACAGCAGCCACAAGAAAATAATAATAACTGAATTAATAACAAAAAACGCTTTTCCGCAACGTATTAAGTAGTTCCTTGTTTTAGCGCGGCCCAATGGCTTTTATTCAAATGCTTGACTTGCAAACAAATGGTTTTTATATATGTACGCGTGCAAAAGCTGGCAACCACAACCGCCGCGCATAAATATACATTTTATAAACTTTAGTTATAACAACAACAAATTGCGTTGTTAGAGGTGCACAAACATGTTACTATCGATACTATCGTTGAATTTAAACGCTTTTTAATATCGATATTGTAAGCTTGAAGGTAGAAAAAGTGGAAATGCCGACCATGCAAAAAGGTGGGAGACTTAGCTTAGTTTTCAAATTATGTGGAATAAATGTGCATATTTCTTGAAAATGTTGTACGTATTTAATTATATTTTATTCTATAATTTTATTTACCTCTTTTCTATCTTTGCTTTATTTATGTTTATAAACTTTGGTTGGTTTAATTATCGATGTATTCAAACAATCGAATATTTAAAATTTTAAGGCTAGTAATCCATCTGGCAGCCCTGCCAAGCGCGCGCTTCCGATTTTAAATTCAATATCAAGATCTACTTTCACGTGCTTTTCGGAGCGGCATCGCGCCACTTGCTTTGTTTTTTTTACGATTTTAATGACGCCGCCTAATCTGGCAGCAGCAGTTCACGGCCCCGCCATCGTCGCATGTGTCGGAAACGTGTTTCGGTTGTTTTTGCCCAAAAATCAAACCTTGCGATCGAAAATGAAAACGTTTCCAAGGCAAAATACATCTCTAGTTGTCCGATTTCTAGGCGTCTGGGTCTGGGCCTTTATCAGCGACTTGGAACCAGTTTTGTTCCCTTGCGTCTCGGCTTTGTTGTTATTTTTAGTTTTAAGATAAAAAGCAAACAAGTTTCGTGATGTGGATGATGATGATCACTTGCAATCTTTTTTTGAGGGCGGCGCCGCATTAACTGTTATACGATCGCGAGCGCCTTTGACCTTGACTGAAGTTTATTCGCTGCCCATTTCCCCCTCCCCCCATTGACCTTGCCCAACAACTCTCGTCGAGCGAGGGAAAAATTTCCAGAGGAACCCGTGCCCTCCCCTCGCAGAACCAGCCAACCGCTTCGAAGGCCAAACGAGCGGATTTTTAATGACAACCACAAGCGGCGCATTATAATAAATGGAATTCTCTCATTTATACTTATTTTAGTTTTTGCCATTTGTATTATTCTTCGAAATCTGCGTTGAGAGTTGAGTGATTTTTATTGTGATTTCCCCTTATTCTAATATTTTATAATAAGTCTTTTCCATAATTTAACTAAACAAGAAAATCAAAATTTAAAAGTTATATTTATCTATTTATAGTTATTTTTGTTAAGCTTAAGTATTTTTGTGTTTGTTATCAAATATCCAACTATTTTTAATACAAAAGACATATTTTATGACTATGTCTGTCGTTTTTGTTGTTACAATAATAATTCATTTGTATTTATTATAGTGGGATTTGTATAGGTGCGTAAGCATGTGCTTTTTTGTTTTTTGCTTTATTTTTGATATAGATTTTGTCGGTGAATTTCTACATTTTTTGTGGGGTTTTTGTCGCTACTTTTGCTTTTTTAATCTCTTTTGCCATTTCTATATGTGATTCTTGTCGTTATTTTCTCTGTCTGAATTTTTCCGCCTTTTTGTTTCATAGCGTCACGTGAAGTTATTTACAGTTGCCAAAAACGTATTATAATTAATGACTTTTGTTTATAAAACGAAGGCCGGCGGGACTTTTTGGTGGGCGTTTGATTTTCGCAGATTTTCACAAATTTTCCACGCGGTTTCGTGGGCTGCATTGACCTCTCAATACAAGAGCGGGAGAGCAAAAGAGAGAGCCAGCAGGCTACGTCATCATCATTGACGTCACAAAACAGAGTAGAGCCGAAGAATATCTTACGATAAAATGCTGTAAGAAGAAATCGATTATTTTGTATATACAAGCGAGCCATGAGCAAGCGCACACGGGCAAACCCCCACACATATATGTATTTACGCACACACATACACTCTGCGCCATCGTTGTGTGCGTGCCATGGGGCGAGCCCCCAAAACTGGATTCCCAAAAGCGGACTACAAAAAGTACGATACGCCGCAGCGCAGCAGCAGCGACGCCGACGGCAGCCAACGGGTATAACAGCTGAAGGTGACACGGGAGGACAGCGAGAGGACATAGTATAACGGTTTACGATGCCCACAACTTTGGCTGACGAAATCCAGAGGAATTCAAGGCGTGGTAGTAAAGGAAAGGAATGGAACGGTGCAAGTCCTGCTGAACAGCAACCGGAGCAACCTGCCTCTCTCCACCTTCTCACAGAACCCCAAACTGTGGAACCACTTAAATTTTTCATTTCAGAAATTCTGTTAACAGTGGGGAATTACAGAGGAGAACCTGATTTTTGCATCAGTAAGGGGAACTTCCTTGCAAATTTCATCATGCTGTAATATGATGCTTATTACTTCCCAAATTAAAATCTGTTTCGTTATTTTTTCCACAATATATTTATAAATGTAAGATCTCATTAATAAAATTAATTAATTTAAAGTCAATTACTCATTGTAAGCTCAATTTTGTTTATTCTCCAATACCTCAGGCCCTTAAACAAAGGTCTGCCAAAGTTCAATGGGTTTTGCTATTGTGTTTTTTATAATATCGGTAATTTTTGTCCCATAACCATTAAATATTCCTTTGTCTGTTTTAATTTTTTGTATTTGTATTTTTCCCAATCATTCACAAACGAAGTGTAGCTGCACTTGAAATATGATGCGTCGTGGCTCAGCTGTCATCCATTGCTCATTTTCCAAAACGCTGAATCATGGTGCCAATGCACCAATTGTGTGGTCTTATCACACACATGTATCAGATATGTATCCCAAAAAAAAAAAATATAAATATATATACCATCGAAAATATGCGATTACTATAGAAACCAGTTTGGTTTTTGGGAAATTCGCAGCCACTTAACACCTTTTTTTTATGCCTTTTATCGTTTCACAATTTCCAAAGAAACCAATATATCTTGCTTGCTTTTATTTAAAGTAATTTTATATGAGAATGAGCTTAAGTTTTAAGTAAAGTCAGATGGGCATTAGAGGTCTTAACGATCCATCACTGTTAAGTCTTGAAATCAATTGCCACGCCTTCATCCGGGCCCCCACATCTCAAGTGTCTTGGCCCCCGAAACACCTTGTTCTTCCTCCCTCGATGTTATTTCGCATTTTGATAAAGCAATTTCCGTGGCTGAAGATAACAAAGTCCAAGTGGAAAAGAAACAACAACGGCGACGGCAACTACTACCACTCCTAGGTCCCGTTTGCCATTATAATAATGTACTTGGAGTACTTTATACACCTTTGTCCGGGTGTCATGGGTTCAAAAAGTAGTTTGCAGTCAAAGAAATTTATTTATAGCCTCATTATTCATCCAATATTAAAGTGCTATATTTTATATCAGTCTCAGGAACTTTATTTCTAAAGGAATTAAACTTGAGTCATGATTTTAAGGGTCGAATGCAATATATCGGGTAATATAAGTCTCTTCCAGGGTATTTAAAGCTTCGATTTGAGGATCGGACTTAACTATCTGTATTTTTTTTGTTTGTATGTGGTTTGATTGTCGTCGGTGTGTGTGTTCCTGAGTAACGGAACGTGTAACCGAGCCAGATAAACAATTAATCAATTCTGTCGCACTGCAAAAACATACTCCTACACACAATACATATAGAAAGCGACACTCCCCGCCAGCAGAAAACTTCTTGAAGACTTCAAAAAGTCACTGAATTTTTAATGCACTTTGCACTTTGTGATTTTGGGGGCTTTATTTATTTTTGGAGCTTTATGGCCGACAACTGGCGTAAAAGCCTAATGGATTTTTTTTTTGCAAAATTATTTCGCAACACACGTGCGCCGCACTGAGAGTGGGAGTCAGTCACCCACCAGGCAGACAGAGCGGGAGAGGAAGTTGTCGTCGTTGAGTTGTAGTTGTAGTTGTTGCTTTGCCCCCAGACGTCATCGCCCTCTCACTATTTCCCCTTTCTGTCTGCCAAGGGGGCGTGTGAGTGAATGGAATAATCGTGTTTGTGTACAGGAGAGCCCAAGGCATTAGTGAAGCCTTAAAAAATATTAGGAATAAATAAATCCTTTGTTATTGAGCTCTTTTTTCATGAAATAATGATTACTATTGATGTATTCCTCATACCTTACTTTGCTTATTCTTTACTTATAAACTGACTGGAGTTAATCATTCTTGATCTAATATACTGTTTACTATTTCCATTGTTACACCTTCCTTATAATTATGTAATTATCATTATTTTATTTAATAAACATATGTACATACATTTTAACTGGTCAATACATTTCTAATATGTAAATATTACTATTATTATTTCCTCAGCTGTTAATGTCTGGTCTTGTATAACAGTTATGAGGCCACATAAATAAGATTGTATATATGTATGTATGTACACACATGTACATAGATATACACAAATGTACATGTGCACACTCACTTTTAGTTCGCTTTGAATGTTGTTGCTGCAATTGCGGACGAGCCTCTTTGGACAGAAAAAAAATATGGAAAAAAGACCAAAGACCAAAACCAGTATGCAAGAATGCTGCAGCCGAGTGAAATGGCAAATGCAATCTGCTTGCAAAAATACGAAAACCCAATAGGCAACAACAACAAAATTCCATTGAACTGGCCCCACCGGATGGCAGAGGGGGAGGGAAAGAGCGTAAGCTTCGAGCTCCATGGCACGTACACAGACACACACACACACACTCACCAATTGACTCACCAAAAGAGGGGGCGGGTATGAAAGGGGGGCGGGGCAGCTGACGAGCCCCACGGACATCCAAAGGCAAAGTAAAAAGAAACGAAAAAAAAGCGATAAACGGGAAAAAGCCAAGGCGAGGATGTTGACGCGTCGCCTGAATTCAAGAATTCCAACAAATGGAAATAGGCAAAGAGGAGCGATGGGTGAGGGGGAGGCAACAGCTAAGCAAACCAAACTCGTTCTCCCATTTGTTAAGTAAACTGAGCACGCCGCTTTTCAGCTGTACTGGAACTGTTATACTGATACCGCAAGAGAGCTGAACTCGCGAGCTCTGCTCAGGGCGTTATGGAGCGCCGGGCAGTGGGGGAAGTTCAGGGGTTCAAGGAACGAAGCCTACGCAGCCAATAGCACAGAAACCGGTTAGCATAACGACATTTTAATGCCCTAAACTGTAGCCATATTAAAACTTCAAAGGTACAATGGTATTACAATAAATTGCATATCTCTATCAAGAAATAAAAGAGGGCTAATTATTAATTAATTAAACAATAATATTTTCTTTATATACTCTAAGCCAAACGAGAACTTGTCATATAATCAAAACGTTTCTAGGGTATCTACCAAATTTGCTGACGACGGCGAACGAAAGCTCTCTCGCCATCGGAAGAGACTAGAGAGATTCGTCCGGCTGACAGGCCCTTGCGGTTCCGAGTTCATGTGTTGGGAATATACGATGTTCCACCATTGTTAAAGTTATAAAATTATAATAAAGTTTTTTGTAGCTTTAGGTCACATTTTTTTCCGCAAAAGAATGGTAAAATATATGAAAAAAAGTTGATGGCCTAAGATAGTAAACTAAAGTTAAACAAACAAATTAAAAGTAATTTACCATTATAATAATAATTATTTTTTTAATTCAATTAAATATATCATATCTTGGAAGATTGTGATTTCCATGGCGCATAAACTTGAGTTATTCACAGCGTTGCTCTCCCACTCGGTTCACTCTCTCTCTGTGGTTTGGTGCTCTGGGCCCAAAAACGGCGTAGATATACGCGCCATATCTCCAACTAGCCCGCCCCAATACTAATTTTCAGTTTTGACCTTCAAGGTTCCTTCACAACGCACACAGGCGCACGAGAGAAGCGTAGCGGTGCGGAGGGGGAGTGACTGGGAGAGAGAGCAGCGTCGCTGTCGCCGCCGGCGCTGACAGCGACGCAGCAGCGGCAGCGTAAAGTGAGCAGCTCGTGGCGAGTGAATTTAATTCCGTAAAAAACGTTTCGAGCGGCGGACGCGTACAGCGGACGAAAATAAAACGGAGAGCACAAAATCGGCGGCGTCGGACACACTGAAAACTGAAAACAGAAAACATAAAATAGAAAAGCACTCGACTCGACTTGCGAGCTGACCACCTTTTTTTTTGCCGTGTGAGAGTGTGAGAGCGATCGCGCCCAGGAGCCAAAGCCAATGGATCGGGAGCTGAACGGGGCCATGAGGAGCGTGTCCATAAATAGCGCCCAACAGAACGGTCACAGTCGCGATGAAACGGACCGGGTGGGCGTGGCGAACGGGGGGAATGTGAGTGCATCATGTGCAGCGGCAGCGGCAGCGCAGGCCACAAAAGCGACAAATGCAACGTCGGCAACGGGAACGGCGACGGCCACAAATGCAACGACAAATAGCCCGAGTGCACAGCAAATAGCACTCGCATCCGCAGCAGAGAAAAAGAAGATGGTGCACGAGTTATGTCAGCAGCTGCTGCTCTCGGACGAGCAGGTGCAGGAGCTGTGCTATCGCATCCTGCACGAGCTGCGGCGCGGCCTTGCCAAGGACACGCACCCGAAGGCCAATGTCAAGTGCTTCGTGACGTATGTGCAGGATCTGCCCAACGGCAATGAGCGCGGCAAGTTCCTGGCCCTGGACCTCGGCGGCACCAATTTCCGGGTGCTGCTCATCCACCTGCAGGAGAACAACGACTTCCAAATGGAGTCACGCATCTACGCCATCCCGCAGCACATCATGATCGGATCGGGGACGCAGCTCTTCGACCACATAGCCGAGTGCCTGTCCAACTTTATGGCCGAGCACAATGTGTACGCCGAGCGGCTGCCTCTCGGCTTCACCTTCTCCTTCCCCCTGCGCCAGTTGGGTCTGACCAAAGGCCTGCTGGAGACCTGGACCAAGGGTTTCAACTGTGCCGGCGTCGTTAACGAGGACGTGGTGCAGCTGCTAAAGGACGCCATCGCCCGGCGCGGCGATGTGCAGATCGATGTCTGCGCTATCCTCAATGACACCACCGGCACCCTAATGAGCTGCGCCTGGAAGAATCACAATTGCAAAATTGGCCTCATCGTCGGCACCGGCGCCAATGCCTGCTATATGGAGCGTGTCGAGGAGGCAGAGCTCTTTACCGCCGAGGATCCGCGCAAGAAGCACGTTCTAATCAACACGGAATGGGGAGCATTCGGCGATAATGGCGCCCTGGACTTTGTCCGCACCGAATTCGACAGGGATATCGATGTGCATAGCATTAATCCCGGCAAGCAGACCTTCGAGAAGATGATCTCTGGCATGTACATGGGAGAGCTGGTGCGCCTCGTTCTGGTCAAGATGACCCAGGCGGGCATCCTCTTCAACGGCCAGGACTCGGAGGTTCTCAACACCCGGGGCCTGTTCTTCACCAAGTATGTGAGCGAAATCGAAGCGGACGAGCCGGGCAACTTCACCAACTGCCGCCTGGTGCTCGAGGAGCTGGGCCTGACCAATGCCACCGATGGCGACTGCGCCAATGTTCGCTACATCTGCGAGTGCGTGTCCAAGCGGGCCGCCCACCTTGTCTCCGCCGGCATCGCCACGCTGATCAACAAGATGGACGAGCCGCATGTGACGGTGGGCGTTGATGGCAGTGTCTACCGCTTCCATCCCAAGTTCCATAACCTGATGGTGGAGAAGATCGCCACGCTAATAAAGCCGGGCATTACCTTCGACCTGATGCTTTCCGAGGACGGTTCTGGTCGCGGAGCAGCCCTGGTGGCGGCCGTGGCCTGTCGCGAGGACATACTCTATGCCAAGAAGTAGGAGCGGGATACGGCGGAGCCACGTAGCAGGAGCACGAGTAGGAGCGGCAGCCGCAGCACGAGTCCTAGGAGCAAAGGCCGAGGAGCAGAGGATGAGTGGAGAAATACCCAGCAGAAAACACCTAGTAAAGGGCCAGAGCAATTTCCACTGTGGCGTATGCGTAATAACAGTGGCACCTCGCTAACTCGCAAAGTGCCCTCCCCCCAAAAGAAGCTGCCAGAAAACGGAATCGAAAACCAAACACAAATCAAGCTAGCAATTGTATAAGACTCCTTTCCCCAAGCCCCCAACCAGCCACGAGATATAGCACCCTTCTTCGAGTTAACCAGTTCAGTTCAGTTACTACAAAAAGCTAAAAATTTAAAGGTAATTTGCGAGTTGGCGAGGCCGCACTGTAGGTTCCTTCGTTGGCCGCCGGCAGGGGGCGCCCGCCACGCCCACACATACACATCGCGGTCCCCCTGGCGGCGAGCAGCTTTAGTATTTTAATTAGGCAAAAAAACAAAAACAAGGTTTTTAAAGTAAAAAAAAAAAAAAAAAAAAACACAAACAACAGAAGAAAAGTAAAAGTAACAGAAACAGCAACAGAAAAATACCCACTAAGAGACAGAAGATTTGTTGCATTCTATCTCTTTCTCTCCTAGTTAAAACAAACAAGAAATATGCTTAATGATTATGGATCGATTTTCGATTTTTGTTGAAAATTTGTTATGCTATTATATATATATTTTACAAAAAAAAAAAAAACATAATATATACACATACACACGAGAAACATAATATACATGTTTACGTATATATAGTACAATTTGTGAAACGAATTTCTTTTTCGATTGAGACAAAAAAATTTCGCCCCTAAAAACACCCCCCGCCCCCAGAGATACTTAAGAGAAGGAAGAGAGGGAAGTAGGAGAGTTGGAGAGCTTGGAGAGAGCGAGAGGAAAATGAAACTGTTATACTACTGTGCTACAAGCATTCTAGCATATCCTGCAGGACAACACGGAAAGGAGAAACTGTAAAATCGCACATTGTTAAAGCAAAAAACAAAAAAACAAACAAAACAGGCCGCTAATGGGAAGAAAGGCAAGGAGATGAGCTCTAGGAAGATCAAACGGTGTCCTTTCTGTAATTGTAAATGTTTATATAGAACCTATTACGAAGCGTTATATGATAATACTTGCATACACATATATATTTACATATATATATATACTATATATATAAATATGATATATTTAGCCAACTATATTACAGATATACTTTTTTTTTTTAACGTATTGCTTGTGTCTTTGTTTAGTGAACTTGTTTGTTGTTAACATTTAAGCAGGTAAAACACTAAACAAAAGAGAAATTGTTGTTTTTTTTCTTTGTTGTGTTCTAGAGAAACGCACTTTGTGAGCTATTATTTATGTAATTGTACATTTGACCTAGTTTAGTGTTTAGTTCGTATCTTAGTTTCTAAATGTTGTCGAAGAAACCCGCAATACAAACCCCCACCCACCCCCCTGTCGAACCCACAGAACCCTTAATTATATTTAATTATTGTTTACGAACAACAACAACAACAACAACAACAAGAAACAATCGGAGTAAATGCGAAAAGGCATAAAATAAGCGAAAAGAAAAGCAAATAAAATTTGTTCTTAATTCAAAAACCTTTTGATTTTGTTATCCTTTTATTGGTATTTTCTTTATTTCTTTAGGTATTTTTGGTATGATTTCCGGGTAGTTTTTTTGCTGCTGGCCGGCATGCTCAGTCACTAAAATCAACAACAACAACAACATGAACAATTCGCAATCAAATGCAAAACGAAGACACGTTTTTTTGTCTATTTTTAATAAGCAAATAAATAAATGGATGGCTGGAAATATGTTATAAAGTATATAAGACAAAAAAACCCAACCAAAAGTCAAGCAAAAAGTGTTTCTATTTTTCAACAAGAGATTGTCAAAGCAAAAACAAAAAAAAACTTAGCCACTGTTAAAAGAAAAAAATAATTAAAAATCTCGTTATCAGAAAGAGCAAACAAAAAAGGAAAAGGAAAACTAAACTGAAAAAAAAAAAACAAAAAAAGTAAACACCCACAGAGAAAACCCTATCGAAGGCTTGGCGTAGACGAAGAATTTAATAAATAAAATAAACAACAAAAGGGAATGTTTGTCGACAGTGTGAAACAAATAAAAACGATTAAAACCAAAACAAAAAACGAATGAAAAAACAACTAAATATTCTTGTGGAATGTGTTCTTTTGGGAAAGTAATGAATGTTATTTATCGTTGAATTTATTTATTTTTTTTTGTTTGCTGCTGCTATTAATTAAATGCAGACTAAAATTATACATCATCAGGGGCAATAACAATCAGTCAGCTTAATTTTCTTATTTATATTGCTCAGAATGCGCCTGGTATACCCTACACAGGAGGGATTGATATGAGATAGATAGGTTTTTGATCACTTTAAATATATAACAAATAATATTTTCATAAACTTGTTATTATTTGACTGATTGGTTCTCAAAACTATTTAATATATATATTTTTTAAACTGTTGAATATTATTATGAATAATGAATAATATTGTAAATTTTTTATTGGTTAATATTTATATATTATTTTATGTATATATATTTGTATATATTTTTTTTAATTTTATTATTACTGCTTTTAATCTCCTTTAAAACGTAAAATTTCCTTTACACACTATTGCCTTGATTTTAGAATAATCATCAAATTTCCAGGGGTACTTCAAGGTAAGTAGTATCTTTGTAGACTTATTTTTTATAGTCCCCTTTAAATTGAATAATTTTCGGTTGAGTGTTCGCCTGACGCATTTGAATTGCGAAACTTAATTGAGCCATTGATCGATCGTAAATGCTTTGGATATTAGGCGGAGTGAAATGGAAACGTCAAAGTCTCGCTTACATTATTTATTCCATTTAAAAATATCCAAACAAAGCTCGAGTTCCGCGAAAATCGTTCATAGAATTCCAAATACAAATGCAATCTCTGTCTCGGACGCGATCACGTTTTTACTGCGGCGCAAACCCAATTTAAATATCTTGAATGCAAATTGCAATTTTAAAATGCTGAAAGCAATTTCCACTTGGGGTCTGCCGAGGGGGGGGGGAAATCACAAATTGGGGGAGATACCCATTGGGTATTAACCAGATTGAAAGTGATCGAAAGGGACATATTACAGATGCAGATGAGGTAATATTAGGGCTTTGAATATATTGTATTTAGATCTTGAAATAATGCTTATAAAATGTATTACTTTACAGTCGTTTAAATGCACTTGCAGTCACCTTAAACCTCCCCTAAGATGGGTGCTGCAACCGCACTTGCCCCCACTTGCCCCCACTTAACACTCGCTGCCCTCCACTGGCGTTAATCTAACACTTATTCCATCTAAACTTATCAGTACGGCACTACTTGTGGCTTATCAAGGGGGGCTCACGCCCTCTTCATAATGCCATCGAAATGCATCGTCAGTGATACGGATGACTTTCCTGGAACGCCCATTTATAACCTCTATCACCTCGAGGGGGTTTCAATTTCATTAGATTGCCTCCTTCTTCAGGGTTAAGAAAGTTCTCGCGAACCACGCTGCGTATGCGCAATATCGAAATCAGAAATATTACGTATACGTAAGTTTTAAGTAAGTATTTAACCTTCATTTCCTTTAAATTTATTTAACTTTGTCTTTAGAATATTTTATTTATATTAAATTGGCAAGCATGGAACCCCCAATCTGTTCCTTTTTTCACAAATTTATCAGAATATCGCGTATACGTCACCGTGTCCCCGAAGCATTGTGGGCGTTGACCACGCCCCAAAATAAAGCAAAAGTAACGGAAAGTAGCCTACGTCAGTCGCGGGAAACAAAAAAGATTTATCATTGAGCGCCTCGGGACGACAGAAATTGAACAACATTCTTTTCAACATTTTTAAGAGGTCTGACAGCTTTTTATTGTTGTTGTTTTTGTTGTCGTCGTCGAATTTTTGCGTTAATTTTGCGGCAATTTTACAAAATATGCTTTGAATTTTTCATTTCGCACCGCCATGCCACAAAATAAATATCGAAAACATTTCTTCTCAAATAGTTCTAATGCGCAAAAAGCGTGGCAAAGGGGAACGATGGTGGTGAAGGGGATCTAGAAAATAAAGAACAAAATACGCAATAATAAACTTAACAGAAGGTGGGTAGAGAAAAAGAGAGATGGAGAGAGGAAAACTGCCAGTTGAAGAGAGCGAAAATGGACTTTACTATATCTTCCACTAGCCCCCTCCCTTTTGCAATCGCATTTTTTGTTTTTTTTTTTTTTCGTTATGCAAATGCTAAATTGTAAACTGTAAAAAGCATTTCAAACGACAGCAGAATGCACTTTTCGAAAGTGTGAAATGTAAATGCAAAAGCGAGAAGCAAAAGCGAAAAGCGAGAGCAAAAAGCAACAATCATGTGAGTGCCAAGTATAGCAGCAAAAGCAAAAGGAGAACAACAATAACAATAATAATAACAACAATTGCGTCGCACTTGTATAATTCAATATTTAAATTTGCAATTTATTATGCATGATCTGTGGCTCTGTTAACTCTTGAATTTCATATAAATTAACAGAATAGCATCAGGCGAGGCGATCTAGCCACCTATTTGAGTAAGAAAAGGAGTTATTTCTTGATCAGCATCAACTATCGAGTCTATTTAGCCATGTCCGATAGAAACAAAATATTACTCAATTTTTTGTTTAGTTTTATCATTATTAAAAAATTTATTTTTTAATTTAATTTTTTTTTTAACTTTTAATTTGATATGCAAATCTTTTAACCTTATAAAAAAAAACATCTTGATTTAATAATAATAATAATTTAATAATTTAAAATTACCACACACATAATTCTTTCATATTTTTAAAGTTTTTTCAAAACCGATAATGAATAGTAAAAATGCAAGAGGTTTGCCTTCAATCGTTGCTTTGTGGCCATAGCTTTCACTTGCGGATATGGATATCAAACACAAGTCGAAATCTTAAAGCAGGTCGAGAGACTTAAACCAGTTTAGACATATTCAAGCCGCATATAATCACGGCAGTAATAACATCAAAATCAAATGACAGGAAGGAAAGACACAGCATTCGGAATTTCCAAGTGTTAGAAGGGGGCGGAAAATGGGCCGGGACCTGTTATCAGGATAAGGATACCCCGTGGTAAATCTATAAGAAATGCAAGCGTAAAAATTAAAAAAAAAAATTGTAAGAAATATAAACTAACCTTATAATTCACAATCAGTTTTAGCATTTAACTATAGTCTGCTACTTATGTTTGTGGATTTTTAAATTTGTTAAACTTATATTTAATGTATTTAAAAAATTATATTTGCCTGATTAAAACTATTACTAATCTTATAAATATAGTTCAACTTAAACTTTGCTTTGCAGATTCATTTCTTTTCTGGTTTTGACATTCGTTGACATTCTACTTCCCCCATAGACAAGCTCTATAATAGATATCAAATCTTATCGTTCGGCAGAGTGATAAAACCTTTGATTTCAAACTCGGTAGCTTGGACTTTATAATTGCAATATTTTATGACTTATGCCCAGATAGGAAGTATATATAGATTGCAAGCTAAGATGGGGCAAGAGTATGACTTTACAGATAAAATAAAAACAATGAGAAATTATATTGGGAAATATTGGATTTAAATGTAAGAAATTTAACTGTCATTCTTTATATAGGTATATATATTTTTTTTTAATAAATCAATCATTATTCTCCAGCGAATTGGGCACGGGGCTTCAATAATTTTTCTATAACACACAACCACAATCGACAATCATCCACAGATGGTTGCCGTCATTTCCTTCGGCGATCTTGTTTTATTGCTGTTGTTGCTTTCTGCGTATAATTACCGTTATTAGTTTATAACTCTTTTGTTTTTTTTGCTTTTATTTTACTGCGAAATTAGAGTGTTTGCCTGATTACTTTCCGTGCCCGGCTGGAACTTCATGCACATGTATATTTACTGCAAATAACTTTAATTACATATAAATTCAGAAACCGCAAATAACAAAGTAATTAAAAAAAAACCCCAACAATGAGTAATTAAAATGACAGGGAAAGTACAAAAAAAAAAAAAAACAGAACAATACTTGAATGCACTAAATTGGATGATATAATACGGGTAATTAAGATGAAGATTATGTGGGGTATCATCAATCTAGGGATTTAAACTGCTCTCATTACTCGCTTATATTTGGGATGACATTTCTAAGTTATAAACCCGTCTATATTCTTGATTCTTTAATTTACTTAAGAATAATGTCTCCCTAGGAACCATCTTAAATAACACATAAACTTTCTAGACTAAACATATAATGTTTGGTAAACATGATTAAATTACAAAACCAGAAAAACTCTTAGCGGAAATTGGAGCTGATCTGGCAAAACGATTTGTTGAAAACAAATTTATTGGTTTTGAAACCACTGCTAATATTCTCAGACTAAACAATAAATATTTAGCTTAATGATGTGTTTCAAGTGTCTGAGGAGGGGGCCAAGGTGGAACGGGAGCTGTAATAGGAACAACATCCCATCGGATCCGCATTTCAAGGGCCCCACAGTCTGGGCGAGGCTTTACTAGACCCCAAATAAATCCAGTACAGTAGCCTCCGGCGAGACCTTTTTCGATTGTCATGGCCAGTCCAGTCAATTGATGATGTAAGTGAATGATTGAATGAAAGTGCGACGACTCGGTGCCCAGTCCCCGGACCGTCTCTAATCGCTAAACGAGCCCAAATGCAAACCAATTGAGCGGGTCTCGGCGGAACGAACCGCCAGAAACTGCCTGAGGAGCCGCCGTTCTCGGGGTATTTTTGCCTCAACTAATGGAACGACTTTGGAAAAAGCGACGTCCATCTCGAAAGAATTGCTGGGCATACAAATTTATTTGATCCGGCGTACACTCGAGTCAATTTGCAGACGGGACAGGCACGAGACTTTGGTTAGCAGAGTTCTTCTTTTGAATTTGTTTATGCAGCAAAGTGATCTATTAATGGAAGAATTGATGAGTTGACGGTCCTCAGAGCAGATAAAAATGCGCAGATTCAAAGAGATTGCAATTGAAGGGGTTGCAAGTACCGTTAGCAGGAGAATTAACCTCTGGTTAAAATACTCGATGAATATTTTGCCCTGAGATGGGTCAAGATAATTGTCGTTGAGATATAGAAAGTAAATATATCTGGCTTACATGTGATATTCATATAAGTTTAATTAGACATTTAACTCGTGGTATTTAACCTCTGGTGAAATTGATCTACGGAAGTTAAGATTAAGAACGTATAATAAACATTGAATAACTATTTAAATATTATTTGAGAAAAAAGAAACCTTATTAAAGATATATTTAACCTCTGGTTAAGATTTTTCCATTAAACTTTATTGATTGTATATATATATATAATTGTATATTATCGTCACCAACAGTTACAAGATAAAAATAGAAATCTGTAGAACAGATTTAATAGAAAATGTCTAGTGGTAACCACTGATTAAGACGTTGCGGTTACATATAGTTAAACTTAAACCGCTTTAAAGATTGTATGTCATTTTCAGCTCGATATCCACAAATCCTGAAAACTATCACTCATCCATTTGAGATCGATCGATCCGTGCGAATTGTGGCCGCTTGAACGTGTGGGGTATAAATTAAACACCTTTCTGGGGCGCTATAAATAATAATAACAGCACAACAAAACACAACAAGAACAACAAATTGAAACAAAACAAAACAACAAATTGCAAATACCGGGTAAACGTAAACAACTGGCCAATTTGGGTGCAAATGGGACACACACAGCTCGGCTGATAACCACAAAATATGTCAGTGGAGACAACATGGAATAGATCACGTTTCTGCATTTCTCATACGGGCCAAGTGCACCCTACACCCCCTACAAGAGGGTATTTACACCTGCCCCAGACGCTTATGTAAGCAGTAGGGCCAGGAAAATAGCTGCGGTTTGCAAACCCCAACTGGGATCTCGGATATCTTGGATATTTCCAAGAATATCAAGTGCGATAATACAAGGAAGCCGTATGTACTTACATATTTACGATAAGGCAGAGTAAATATACTGAAGTTCATTGATTTATGATATTCTTACTTTGTAATTTTATGTTTTTAGAAGTAATAATTGAGTTAAAATAAGCTAAAATCGTGCCTAAAGAAATACAATACATTTTTAATTGTAAATCTTGGAATTCTTAGGTTTTCAGATTCTGTAACATACTTTTGGACAGCAGTTTAATTGATTTTAATTCCAATAAACTTACTGGGCCTTTTGGTGGAGTTAAAACAAATGCTAGGGTTTTAAAATCTCTTTAAAAAGTGTCTTAAAGTATAAAATAAATATGTGCATCTTTAAATTACGTTGGTGTAACATTTTGAAGCATACTTTTGGACAGTAATGTTAAAATACTCTATATTTCATACCCCTCGTAATGGAATTTCAAAACCCTTGATTGGTAAATATTCAATGACAACGTAGCTATGTTATTATGATTACAGGTGAGTAACCAGTCAGCTCTGACCGTTGGCTTTGATCTTTGTACACCGTCCCACCGACATAGAGAGTCCATCATTTCCATTCATTCATTTTGCCAACAAAACAAGTGCACTGGGCCCGACTCATTTAGCAACTATTCCAGCCAGGGCCAGGGGCCATATATGTATGCACATATATACTACGATAATTACCTGGAATATGTACAAACAGAAGCAAACAAAAACACAGTCGCAATTCGATCTCGATCTCGATCTCGAACTGGATCTGGGATCACTCGTTGTCTTCCGCTTCTCAATTGTCGTAAAACGCAGTTTGAGGGGATTGCATAAGAGATCGAGAGTTGGAAATCGAGAGATATGTATGGAGAATATATATTACGGAATGGGGGTCTTCAATTGATCGAGTGTACAGAGTGAAAAAAAGATGATACTCAACTGTAAAAGGTGTTATTTTTAATATTCTAGAAAAACGTAGATTGATCTTAAGGAATACAAATGTTCCAAGAAAATAGGCTCTGATAATTAATGCCAGATTGTTTTTCTCTGTGTAAATAATAACAGTATACACTCGGAACAACAAACATACTCTCGATAAGCACGGGTCAAGTGGCAAGGCAATCTACGGATTCAGCGGAATTGATGCCCCTCCGCGGCTTTCACACCTCGAAGCTGGCTTTTTTTTTTTTTTTTTGCTTTATTTGTTTACGATTATAAACAATAAACACATATATTTATGATCGGTCATATATGTAGAATAGAAACCCACGAAAAACTCGACAGTGGAATTTGTGTGCGAATTTGGCCCCATGTCAAGCACATTGGGAGTGTAATTAGAATCGTTGCCGAAACTCGAGTTGATAAGCAAACACCGCGGATCCCATAAACACCGGGATGGAAATGGATCTGAAGGGGGAGAAGCTAATACCCATTAATCAAAGCGATCGGGAAGGTGACTGGAAGGTGAAGGCAGGTCTACTAAATACGACTGAAAGATAAGCACGCCATTACCATGTATCCAACTATCTACTATATATAACTCAATCTTTCCTGTACTTTTATAATAAGCACTTTACTTGAGCTGATTAGATTAGATCTAGAGATCTCTGTGTGGGGCTTTATATATACATATAAGCATAAATTATACACCCAAGTTCAAGTTCTTTAGTGATCACTAAACTTAGTTCTGCTCACTTGACTGATAAGCGTCTAAATTCAAACTATAATGCTTCGCTCAACAAGTTATTCGTATCCCCCCCAATGAATGGAAAAACTCTAGCTAGTTTATTTATATTTTTATTGATTGGTCGCCGGTCCCTTTGATTAAAATTTACTATGTACTTAGTAAGTCTTAACTATAATAGGTCTTTGCTATGCGAGTTGGTTGATTCATATATTATAAGATTAGGTTCTGGGAGCTATGAATCATGAAATCTTACTTCTGGTTGATGAAATAATATATATAGAAAGATATATGGGGCATCTCTAGATTACCTAATTAACTTCAGCTGCACACCACCTGCTTGCTACGATTATCTTCATCAAATTCCAGATGATACACTATAGATCTACTCGTTCCTGGAATGTAGAGTTACTGGTTTCAACATATATTCAAGATCCCACGAACTGATAAAGTCAATTCAGCTCAATCGGCGTGATTCCCAAACGATTCCCAAATAGAATTCGACGAAAGTAAAAGTGCAAAAGCCACTCCAGCGATAATGCCCTCCAGAAACCTCCCGATAAGCACTCAACGCACCCGGACATGGGGCTATATATACATATACATATGCGTATTTAGTAATTAATTCATGTTTTCTAATCTTCCATCTATATATGTACATATATATGTATGTATGTAGGTATACATATAATATTCCGCACGAAAATCTGTCTATTTTGATTACTATTTTCGGCCCGAGATTGATAAGCCCAGGGAGGTGTCCAAATATTGGCAACGAAAATTCCTCCCGGGGGTTACTTATCATTATTACTGGTCTGGAATATAGGAACAAATCGGCGCTATTGCATAAATCAATCGATTGCCGAGAACTTTCCCTATAGCAAAGGAATTCGATTGGTTTTTTGATAAGCTTAACGCTCCAGACGCTGGCGAAAGTTCGGACTTCGGATGCTCCGTTGATATTTTTTACGGCCCGGCGAATGCAGTGCGTCGTACACCGTACTCCGGGAATGCGATCACCTCATCGATATCATATCGCCCGGGGGGATTTGAATAGCCTTGAGATCTCAAGTGTCTCGGCGGGGGTAAATTAGCCTATTGTGATCACATTCTTTGGCTTGATCGTAAAAACCAAAAGGAAATATATGATTCCTTTTTTCGTATTAATAAACTTATGATTAGTAATAAAAATTCAATTATGGAAGTATATATCTAATGTCTAGTGTTCTTACTAACTTAAAAATAAATAAATGGATCAAGGTTTAAGGGATTCTTAATTCTTACATTTTAAGATCAGCCTTTCCCTAGTTCCACCTAATCCCCCCCCCCCCACAAAATTTGTTAGCTTAGCGCTAACGGTAAAGCTCCATCTGATTGGCCAGCTGTTTGCGTGCGTGCGTGTGTGGGTTTGTTTGCGTGGAAAAGTTTAGTCCGCTGATGACAATCGATATCAATAACCAGAGCACTTAAAAAAGGGCCAGCGCCAGATAGAGATAGCATAATAATCTAATGGAGTATTTTGTTCTTTATGCTAGTGTGCGCGCACGTGTAGGTGTGTGTGTATATGTTTTTTTTCTAGTTGATGGTTAATCAATGGAACCTGCTTTGATATGCAATCAGCAGACATAACCTCAAAGGGCAGGCTCTCAAACACGCCCACGCAATGCGAAAGAGAACGTAGAAGAGAGTAAGAGAGAGTGAGAGATGGGAGGACAAACTGTGTCACTCCGGCACCCACATACATCCACCCACACGAATCCTCTCCCAACAACAAATAGCGTGGGAGTGGCAGCAAAAAGTTGATACTAAACCGGGACCGATTGTGTAATCTAATATAGTCTAGTGGTACTAGGGACTAATACTTATATATGCCGGCGTATGGTAATCAAGGCGAACTTATCAAAGTCGGGCGTACGAAATTGCTGCAAGACAAAGTCTGTAATTGTTGTTGTTTCCTCGCTTTTGCCGCCGCCTTCTCTTACTCTTCGATGTGTTCGTTCCGCGTTTCCATTGAATGCCCTTGAGTTTGTCCTTTTTCAGCAGCGAAGGCGGCAGTGACTGCGACAGCGGCGCCGGCAGAGGAAGGCAGCTTTGGCTGTTATATGCGGTGGCGGCGCATGTAAACTGGTTTTGGTATAACAGTTTTATCTATGAGAGAGGGCCCCAAAGAGAGAGAGAGAGAGAGAGAAATATAGGAGGCTCGTCACCGGCCTTTGCATGTATTGGTGTATCTATGAGAGAGACTCGGTTGGCGCAAGTGTCTGTGCGAGTGCTGCACGTGTTACCAAAACGGACGAAATATGTACAATGAACACCATGACCCACCCACCACGTGAACCGATGGCCAATTCCCCGATGATGATGCAAGTGGGTCTCTAAATGTCTAATTATAGCCAGCCGGAATCGAGCGCCTGCGCAATGTCCTGCCGAAAGGTTAACTTAAGGTGAAATGGCCACAGGTTGCTGCCCACGCACCCACACACACACACACACTCACAAGCCACTACACGTGCTTGCCTGGACCTTACATAAGTACTGCCTGCCGCCAGCCAGTGGCACGCTTTAAAATTTATTTAAAAAAGAAAACCATATTTCATTTAAAAAGTAAATTAAAAATAAATGGTTTTTAAGCAAAAACAGAGTTTAATTCCACGTGACCTTCTGGCTTTCAAAATGGAAATGCCGGCTCAGAAGCGTAAGCGACGGACTGTAAATTCATACATAGGTGGCGCCTTTGAGAGTAAAAAAAAAACTGGGCCTGTTTCCTGAACGGGGCTTCGGAGTTTTTAACTTAATTTACTAAACACACATATAGTTTTATATAGTTTAGTTAAAATCAATTGGAATAAGTAGAAACATATACATATTTAGTTATGGATACCAGACTAGAGCAAATTAAAAATATGTTATTATATTTGAAGACTGACAGTGAGCGCAATCATCATGAGGGAGTGTTTGGGAACGACCTTTTTGCTAATCCTTCAGCTGCGAAAGAAGTTCCAGAGGAGACACGAGTTTAGCTACGAGGTTAAAGCTAAAATTTTAGAAATCATAGAGAACTGTATGTCTTTTGGGGAGTTACCAGAAATCGATCCTATATCAGGGAACTGTGTTGCCCACAGGTAGAAGTCATATAGGTTTCCTTTATGTGCTTGTCCCGTGTACTGTTAAAGGAATGAAGGTCCTCGAGGAGACTTCCTCTGAATACTTTGTCCGCATGAATACCGTAAATGCGGATTTGAAAATACTCATAAAAGTTTCGGAAAACCAAATACTGCACAGGAAATATAAAATATTATACCAGAAAATAAAGGAAGCCGCCGAACGGAGGCAGAATCTGTGTTCCAAAATCTTAAATAATAACCCAGAGATCGAGCCAGCCACCGTAGAGAAAAGTCCAGTTATGAATTCCGTAATTAACTTGCCAAAATTTAAAATTGTTAAGCCCAGGTTTAAGAGGACGAGTAACCTTTACTTTCAGTACCTACCGCCGTCTGTCCTAAGAAAATTGACCAAAGAAAAGTCCGAAATTTGCAGCCCAAGGATGTGGAAACGCAGTCCGTCTGAGGACAAGAAAGACCTGGCTCAGAGTTCTCAGGACAAGATTAGCAAGTTTGAGTCCCAATGCAAGCTAGATATAATTTCTGCCAAAACATACATCCTAGGCAGCATCCATCCAACATCATCCACTGGGACACTATCGACCACAATCGAAAACTTACCTCTAGTGTGCTATAACTTGAGATCCTTGGAATCCTGCTGTAATAGTGACGAAGAATGGCACGTCTACGTGGATGATATCTGTCAGACTATATTAGTATTGGATATAGAATCCGAGAAGGAACTATCAGCTTCCATCGACGATACACATTATCAGGTTGACCCACAGTATTTGAGGTCAATGGAACGCAGTTGCTTTAGCTCTTCGGTGGAAAGTGAGGACTGGCATGTTGCTTCTGATGATATCTGTCAGACTATATCAGTATTTAGTACAGAATCCGAGGAGGAACTATCAGCTTCCATCGTAGACCCACAGGATTTGAGGTCCAAGAATCTTGATTCTTCAGTTGAGAGGAAACAGGAAGTCCACGTTGCATTAATCTGTCGTACTTTATCCGTGTTAATGATGGAATCCGAGGTGGATCTGTCTGCTTCAATCGAGGATTTACAGATGAACCCACAGGATTTAAGGCCCGAGAGTCTCGGTTACCCTAAATCTCCTATAGAGGACCAGAAGGATGTCATCGCATTGTCACAGAGCAAAGTATCAGTTAAGACTTATTTTTTAAAGGAATTAGGGTCGGTTTCCAAGTTCAGTTCGACGCTCTTGACCACAAACGAAGGTTCACCTTCGGTGCACAATCGGCAAGTCTTGCAAGATTCGAAGACCAAGGGTCCTAGTGGGTTCAAACCTCCAGTCGAAGATAAGATGAAAAAGCTGACCTCTTTGGATGAAGCTTCCTCCATAAACTACCTTTGGGTAGTTCCGATATACGAATTTACCGCCTCCTGGAAGAGCGGTCGTGCCCTTGTAGCCCTGATCCACTTCTTTCACAAGGATTTGACTGAGGACCGGTTCCTGACCAAGGAGTCTCCACGAAACACCCTCACCTACGGTGAGAAAATCGCCAGAACCCTGGGAGTGAGTTGCCCAATGGACTTCGCTAGGGAGTGTTTGAAGAAGCAGCCCAGCCAATTTACAATCATTTCGTTCGTCAACTAGAGTCCAAAATTAGATTCGTTTTCAAGCTTTGTATAATTTAATAAATCTTTTAGGCCTGTTGTATAATAGTATATTTATTTCAATTTCAACTGCAGGGATCTAATGTTTAAATTTAAAAAGTAACCGTCAGTTATACAAAACCAGGTGGCAACATTGGCCAGCAAGACACTTCCGCCATGCACAAAAAATATATATACCAGGAAACTATTATTATCTCATATTCCTTGAGAACTCGATGCTAGAGTTCAATTTTGACCAAAGAAAAACACCTATACAAGCGCTAGTTAAATTATATTTAAAGTTTAAAGCTCGTTATAATCGATAATATATATTCGATAAATATTGGTATCACAAATATCGATATATCGAGTATGCAATCGACTTAACGTCGAAGCTTCTCGTCGAATTTTCGATTTCATTTATAAGTGTCGAGCGTTCATCACATTTAAAGCAAAAGCCGAAACAGCAATAGCAGCGAAATTTTCGTGTTGAAAGTTATTTTAAAGAAAATAAAACAGTAAATAAAACAAACAAAATGGTTCGCCGTGGACGTTCAGCCAGCCCCCCGCCCTCCGCCCGACGGTAAGGAAATAAACAGGGAAATAAACAAAAAAAAAACGAAGCAAAGCAGCGGCGGCGTCGGCAGGAGAAATTCATCATTTCGTAATCACCAAGATCGGATCGGATGATCTCGGTATTATCTATTAATTAGGCCCATTCCGGTCAGTTTCAACCTGCTGCCGCCGCCGCCGCCGCTCTACGTGGGCCCTAAAATGGGTTAAGGTTACGTAACCTAAAAAAATAAGAAGAGTCCCCCAACAATATGGGATGTTTCAGAGCTTTGTGCAAGGAAGTGCAAAAAACTAGGGGCCAAAGTCCACAATAAAAACTAATACGTTTTTGTTTCCCCCTTTTCATTCCACAGCAGCGCACCTGCGCCCGCTCCCGCACCTGTGCCGGCACGTGCCGCCGCCCCTCCACCACCGCCAGCTCCAGTGGCCGCTCCACCCAGCGCCGTTGGCATGCCGGCACCCCAGCAGCCATCCATGTTCCAGCAGATGGCCGCCACCGCCGGCGGTGTGGCTGTTGGCTCGGCCATTGGCCATACCGTGGGCCATGGACTCACCTCGCTGTTTAGCGGATCTGGCGATAAGGAGGCCGCCGCTCCAGCCCCAGCCGCAGCTGCTCCGGCACCCCAACAACAATACTATGCCCAGCAGCCGCAGCAGCAGATGGAGCCGCAGGGTGCCTGCGCCTGGGAGCTCAAACAGTTCATCCAGTGCGCCCAGGGACAGGCGGATCTGACTCTCTGCGAGGGATTCAACGAGGCGCTGCGGCAGTGCAAGCAGGCGCATCATCTCCAGTAAAGAGTCCCCCATTGAAGCAGCAGTTGGAATCTGGTCAGATCATCGGATCAGAACTGTCTGCTCTTCGTTTAGTTCTTAATTGTTTGATGAGAGAGCATTGTTTTTAATTGTAGTGAAAAAAAAGTAAGAAAATGTTAAATAGAAAATCCCACTGGCAGCCCCTTTGAGCTATCCCAACTCTACCCCTAAAAAAACAAACTAAAAAACAAACCCTCGGGGCTGTCAATGAGGGCCAAACAAACCAAAGACCCATTATAAAGGTGCGTTTTTATTAAAGTTGAGGGGAAATCAAAACCTAAAGGCATCATAAGTTAAAGTGGAGAACTTAAGATCTTATTTGTGGTACTAAGTGCTCCATCTTCTGCTGATCTTCTTAGATTTCTAATATTCTAGAACCCTTCTTTGGAAAATCTGCTATATTTTGCATTCTGTTGTGAAATCTTCCTGAATTTCAGTTGCCAAAAAAAGAGAAATGTAAAAAAAAAAAAAACGTAAAGCCCTAGTAGTGAGTGCGCCTAGGTGACATTGCATTTCTAAAAATATAACAGAAACGATTCATTTTCCTCTGTTATACTCTATTCTTTGTCACGTGTCTTCTTTGTTTTTGTTTTGATCCCGAGGTGGATTGCAATTTGCGTTGCTTTTGGTGAAATTTGTTTTGTTGGTAAACAGGGCGCAATTATGATAAACAAGTTTACGAATATATTGTATATATAGATCAAGTATACTATATAGGGCGCCAGATTAGTCATTGCTTGGCCCATATGCCCACTCCAAAGATGGATTTTTTTTGGATGGACTTTGTCTCTATAGATTTCAGGGGGTTGACCCATATGACAGTCGTTTCTTGAAAAATTTTCTTTCTTTTTACAGCTATTAGGTAAAGTAAAAAGTATTTTTCAAAATTTTGTGCAATTCAAAATATTGCCAAATTTCCAAGATATAAGGAGCCAAAGAACTACACTGAAAAATATTTATTTTTGCCATTACAGAGGGAGCAATATTTTAATGGGTTGGCAAACACATATTGATTTAAACAAAAATGCATTTTAAAATTTAACAATTTAGGACAATTTAAATATATAATTAATTTCTAGAGACTATTACCTGGCAAGCCAAAGGCCGTCTCGCTCTTTTCCACATCTCCGACCTACCATCGCTCGATAATCTCAGGTGACTAATTGAAGCCCAGTCGCAGGCGCTTCCTAACATGTTCCGGATTTCCTTCTTGCGGGGAATCGGTTATGTCCTGGCCAGATGTCGTTGGCCCATTTATATTCCGGAGGGCTTGACGCCTTTCGCGTCTGTCCAGTAGGGCTTCCGCTCGTTGCAAAATCTTGCCAAAGTCCAGCTTATCCGTTTCCTGCTCCGTGTGCACCTGCTCCTGTTCTGTGGGATTCTCCAGATCTTCATCCTCCTCGTATGGCTCATGTTCCTGGAGATTTTCAGCTAGAGACTCCTGGAACGCGTAATACCAGTCGCTGAGGAAGGAGATCTTAAGGGTGTGATCTCTGAAAACGATGGCTTTGGGCAGCTCCAGCCTACGTTGTAGGATATACTGCAGCCTCTCGGTGGCCAGCAGGGCAACAAAGTCAAGGTGACCAGCCTCCGCCTTCTCCTCCTCCAACAACTTGGTGGACTGCACGGCAATGGAGTCCACCATGTCCTCTTGCTGACTCAGCTGAACACAGTCCAGGACCCACCGGCAATAGTTCTCTAGTTGGCTCCTCGGCGGCTGCGGTGGCATCTTGGGCAGCTTGCTCAGCTCCAGCAGCTGTACGATTTGCTGACGCCTTCTTGGTTGGTGCCATCCCGGTTCAAAGAACTCCAGGCGATCGGTGGACAGCACGGGCGTCGAGCCTGAATCCACAAAGACGCGCAGGTCTTCGGGAAAGCGGGGGCAGTCCTCGAGATCCTCGCCAACTACCAGCTGCAAGCGACGCACAGCCTCGTTGTACAAGTCCACACAATGCTGTGGGCCCCTCTGGCATCTCCTTCGCACGGCTGGATCCTGCCTGGCGGCGTTCTTCAGGCGGCTAAAGAGCTCTCGTCCCAGGTGGTCGATGAGGAACTCTCGCGTCTCCGACTGATGGAGTTGCGAGGAGTTGCACCGCAAGGCCTTGCCTTTGGCCAAGTACCGGATGGCGGCTTCAAATTTGCTCATCAAGCGCTCTCTGCTGGACGAGCCCCGGCGCCATGGAAAGATTCTGGCATGGCGAACACCTAGGTCCTTGAGCGGCAACTGAGGCTCCTGCCATTCCCGGCCGGAATGCTGCAGAATGAAGGCCACGTCGGAGCAGTGACTCTGGCGGATAAGTTGCCCAAGATGGGGCAACATCTGGCCAAGAGTCGGCTTCGTGACTCCGGCTAGGCAAATAATGCTGTCGGGTTGCTCCACAAACTTGGCGGCTCGTAGCGCCTCGGCATCAGCATGGATCTTCACAACACTCAAGGCTATGCCCTGATGCAGGGCTCTGATATAGATGCCCGGCTCTGGCTTAATGCTGCCCTCCTGCGGCTGCTGCAAGAGTCCCATGTCCAGGTCATAGTCCAACTGGGGGCTAACCAGCAGGAGGAGCTTGTAAAAGCGCCTGGCACCGGGCGCCACCTGCGGCAGACACTCGTCCAGGACTCGCCACAGGTCCAGCTTCAGCCAGCTGTGCTCCTCCTCCTCCCTGCCGGCCAGCAGGCTGCCATAATCACAGGCCACGCCTTGCCGGTAGCGCCGGATTAGACGCAGCGAGCCATCCACAAAGCGCTCGTTCATCAGGATACTGGGGCTGTCGGCGGCGAAGCTCAATGGCAGCTGATTGAACAGCGTATCCTTCTGCTGCTGAGCCCGGCGATAGTTGCGCCAGCGTCGCCAGTACTTACGCTTGATGCTTAGTTCGTACAGCGATTGCTGCAGCTCCTCCGCCGCCGTTTCGCTGACGATGTCAGCCACCAGGGAGTCCAAGGTGCCACAAACGGCTTTATGCAGCCGCAGTTCTTGTTTGCACATTTCGTTTAGAATTTCCGGCAACAACGTTTGATAGTATTCCAGGGATTGTTGCTCCAGGCGCGCCTCTCTTTCCCGCAGGCGCTCTTCTCTCAGCTTCTCCAGTTGCTCCTGCTCCCGCTCCCATTGAAGGCGTCGCTGCCTCTCCAGTTCTTGCTGCTGCTGCTGCTGACGCTGCTGCTCTGCCTCGGCCTCCAGGCGCCTCCGAAGCTTTTCCTTACGCAATCGCTCAGCCTCGGCCACCTTGGCCTCATGGATGGCCATCAGTTCGGCCTCCCGCTTCTTGGCCTCGGCAATGGCCTGCTGTAGGGCCTGATGCTTGGCCTCCTGGTCGCGCTGCCTCTGCTGCTGCTCCACCGCCAGCTGAAGCAGTTCCTGGCCACGGGGCTTGGGCAGAGCGAAGGAGAAGCTGGCAGCAGTGGTTCCTCCTGGCGGCTGCATGGGCACTTTGAAGAAGTTATCGTTTTCGAACGGTGGACGTTGTGGCTCCTCTTGAGGATGATGCTCTGGATGTGGGTGATGACGAAGCTGCTGGTGCTGCTCCTGCCTCTGCTCCTCCTGCCGCTGCTGCTGCTCCTCCTGCTCCTGCTCCTTCTGCTGCATTCCAGGAAGCTGATCCTTGGCTGCCCAGGCTATGGTCTTCAGCACGTTGTGCTCGTTGAAGCTATTGTGCGGGCGATGGCCCAGGTATAGGGAACGCGGCGGCAATGGCTCCCCGCAGATGCACTCGCCCACGGTCTGACGTCGTTTGGATTCCACCAGCTGACAAAATGTTACATTTAAAATTAGTTTAAGTGCCGCTCTCCCTGTTCCCCCCTTTACTTACCTCCAGCTGTCGCGGCAGCTTGTAGTCTGCCTCCGCCGTATGCATCCTGGTCAATACCACGCGACCCGCGTCGTTCACCTCCAGACCGTAGTGCTCCACGAAATGGGCGGCCGCCTCCAGGTCGCTGCCAAAGCACAGCATTTCGGCGACATAGGGGAGTGGCAGGGAGGATACCTCGTTCTTGCGCGGCGCTCTGTAGGACTGGAAGAGGCGATGCAGGGCCAGGACACGAAGGCGCGTGAAGTACGTGACCAGGATGCAGGCGCTCAGGTAGCTGGTCTCCTCGGCGCGGACCAAGTTAAAGAATCGAACAAAGTTCGTGTCGTGGAGCGCCAGGTAGAACTCGATGGCCTGACGCACCTCCGGGCAACTCTGCAGATCGGCGGGCAGCTGGCCAATGTCCCACAGGAAGTTGGCATCCGCCAGATTGAGCAGGACAATGTAGCCACGAAACTCCGCCTCGCGTGGACACTGGACCCCCTTCAGGCGGAGATCGTGGTACATGTACTTGAGCGTCTGCAGGCATTTCGTTAGATTCTCGGCATTGATCTTGGAGTCAAAGACACTGGGATCCTCGGCCACCAGACGGGCGGCACAATGGATGTGAAAGCGGGCGCATTGCTCCACCAATTTGACGGCACCCAGGGAGCACAGCTCCTGCTGGGTTATCTCCTTCCGAATCGACCGGGTCCGGTCCCACACAAAGTGAAACCAATCGCCCAAATTGTGATCGTTGTCCATTATCTCGTGCATCAGGTAGGTCATGGTCATGTGCAGGGCCGACTCCGTGCGCAGCTCATGGGGCAGCGGTGTCTCCTGATCGGCGCTGCTACGCGAATATTGCTTGAGAGCTCTCTCATGGCAAATGCGATCATCGGAGCCAGATTGCAGCTCATAGACGGCCACCTGGCGCTGAAACTCGCGCAGCAGTCGCTCCTTCTCCGGGCACATGTCCGGACAGTGGCCCTGTGTTGCTCCACCCGAGCTCTTCACATCCACCTGCAGCTTCTGGTTGCGATTCAAGCGGAGCAGCTTGTCGCGTGCATCGAGCACTCGGTACTTTTCCTCGCTGGTATGCGCTGGCCGGCTCATCAGCGCCTCCAGCTCCTTGGATTGCCCACTCGGACGTTCTCTATGTGAGGCTAGAGAAGGAGCATGCCGGAAAGGGGTGGCGGAGGCAGCTTGTGCTGGAGGTGCGTGTGGAGCTTGGGAGCTCGTTTTCTTACCACCCTGCTGCTGCGCCGGATAGTCACTCCGCCAGCCCGCTGTCAAAGCACTGAGCTCCGCCTGCACATCGGGATCCACCCATTCCTCGGTCTTCTGGGCCGGGGTCGACTCCCGCTCCGCATACGACATGTGGAACTGATGGCCGTTGTATACGCCGCCCTCGAGCAGCGCCCGCTCTGCTTCCGCCTCGGTGGCATAGCTAACCGTGCAGGTCATCCGCCGCGGACGCAGCACAAAGTTCATGAGGGTTCCGAAGCGACCGAAATGCGAGCGGGCAACATGTTTGTCCAGAAATAGTTCGGGTATGTCGGTGCATCTGTGGAGGATTAGGAAGTGTAGGAAATGTATGAAATGTAGGATCCCCAGGGAGCAGAGAGCAGGCAGGATGCTGGTGGAGAGGAGGCACTTACAGCAAGGTCTTGTAGTTGTAGGCTCCGGTGGAGTGGGAGTCTGCCATTTAGCCGGGTTATCCTTTTTGTTTATGAAAACCCACTCGATGTGGTCGCTAACCAACCGCCCCAAAAATACCAAAAAATTCGTTAATGAACAGCGGAAAGCGGGAAATCTGGCTTTTCCGACTCTGACTGTCATCCGTTTGATCACAAATCAATATCACAAAGTAACACGCATTGATTAATAATGCTTTAATAAAGCGTTGTTTATAAATATATGTCTTTTAGTTGCTAATTTGTTTGTTTTAAAGCAGCAATGGCTTATTTACAAATTTAATACATAAAAGGTGCTGCCAACTTGCATGCTGTTTCAATTCCGGACGTTTCAATCCATTTTTCTGACTGAATTACTGTAAATATAGACTATCGTAATAGACGACGATATTTTCAAGAGTAAAATAAACAACAAATAAACACGCAAGACATGGAAATACATTTTGGTTTCCCCTGTATAATCTTTACGTTTGAAATCAATTGATATTTAATTTTATAGTAAATATTTTTAATTTATACCAGCTCTTTAGCTTCAGTTTATATTTGTTCCAATTCCAGTTGTTCTCCCGACCACATCGTTCCTTTACCACTCTTTCCTGGCCATTTGCACTTACCCAACTCTGGTCACATCATTCTCAATCTTCCCGCGCGACGCGTTTTTATTTTTTCACATTTCATGTAAATTAAACCTCCCGCAGTAATGGCGGCTTTGAGCAATTTGAAGGAGTGTCCACCATTGTCCACGGACCCGAACCTGACAATGCGGCAAACCCACTCGCCGGAGCTCAAGCGCTATCCGCAGATAAGACTGAACAGTGAACTCATGGCCAGCCACACGGCTGCCGGGCAGCGCTTCTACGGCGCCCAGAGCTTCCTGCCCGTGGATGAGGGCGTCCTAAAGAGGATAACGCGTATCTTCTTCGACGCCGGCTTCTGGGAATCGCTGGAGGAGGCGCGCGGGGCTAAGAGCAGGGAGCAGGCGCCACTAATTGCCCGGGCGGGCGATTTGATAGCCCAAATCATGGGCCTGGTCAATGGACTAAAGCTAAAGATCTTTCCGCACACTCAGGGGCTCAGTGCGGAGCGGATTGCCCAGTTTGTGGAGACGGGGTGCGTATACAGGACTCTCCATGTCAGGGTTCACCATGACCGAACGACCCTTCTCTCTTTCAGGGACTGGCTGAACAGCAATGTTCGCTGCCTGGCCTGGCACTTGCACATCTTTAAGCTGGCCGTAGCCGGTTTGGACGATGTGGTGCGAATTTACACCAGGGATTCGAGCACAGTCGCCGCGGCGGTCCTAAAGGTTAGACCCGCCCCCCAGCCCGTTCGCTCCACAAGTTATAATTTATAATTAATCAAAAACCAAATCCTACAGAGCCCCCTTCAAACGGAGATCACTTGCATGGCCTGGCGACCGCTGTGCTCTGCACAGATTGTGATTGGCTGCCGGCAGGGTCTCTGTTTCTGGAATGTGGAGACCGCCATGCATCTTGGACGCACAAATGCACCCAGCCAGATCTTTAGGCATCCCGCCAGCCTGCCAATCACCTCGTTGCAGTGGAACAAGGATGGAACCCAGCTGGCCACCACCTCCATTGGCGATCGTTCCGTCATCATTTGGCAGACGGACAATGGCCTGATGCAGCCCCTCAAGCGTCTGGGTCCGCCGTTTTCCCTGCTCAAGTGGTCGCCGGACAACGAATGGCTGTTTGCCGCCACCGTGGATCGGGTGTTTCGCGTGTGGAACTGTCACAAGCGTTGGACCACCGAACGTTGGGTGTGCAACGGTGGCTATGTGCAGACCGCCTGCTGGTCGCCCTGCGGTCGCTTTCTGCTCTTCGTCAGCAGCGCCGAACCGATTCTGTATCGCCTGCAGTTTGTGCAGATGAAGCTGGGCGATTGTAAGTACTTTGCTAATCCTTCCGAGGGAGGAGGGGGCAGCCGGTGTCTCTTAGTCGCTGTCTCTCAATTATGGGACAGGGGCCAACCTTGGAGCTGCCCCAGATTAAAGTCACCAACAGGTTGGCGGCTGCTTGAGCCTGCAGAAACGCCTGTATAATGCTGACCACAGATTCCACAAGCTATCCTCCGTTTTCCCTAAATATTAATGAAAAAAAAACTCCACTTACAGCCTGTTCCAGTGAGAAGGAGGTCCTGCCCATTGCCGATCTTAATGCCTGCAGCACTGGAATCGATGGCAACAGCGCCCTGATTGGCGGACCTGCACAGCAGATGGCCTGGGATCCGCATGGCAACTATCTGGTGATCTCGTTCAAATCCACCAACAGCATTGCCGTTTTTCGCACTTATATTCAAAAGTTTGAAATCAAAATCTCGGCTGCGTATTCGCTGAGCGGCGAGACAGCGGCGGAGCGTCCCAGTTTCATATGCTTCCAGCCGCTGTACAAGGAGAACGATAGGTCTGTGCTGACCATTGCCTGGTCGTCGGGTCGCATCCAGTACCATGCCTTCGATTGAATCCTGGGTAATTATATTTTAGTATTTCTATATTTGGTTTTTTTTGTAAGCGTTAATAATTATGAATACAATACATGTAACAAACACACTCAAGTTGCGGGGAAACCCCCTTAAATCAAAGTCCAAAGGGATGCAATGTGGCCTGGTAATTGACTCTCAGATTCGAGCTAAGCACATTGTGGGGTTTTGATTTGGTCTGGTCCTACGTCCTACGTCCTCTTTCTATTTCGTTCTCTTTGCCTTTAGTTTTTTTTTTGTTTTTGATTTAACAAAGCGTTTTACAACCTTAAGACAGTTTTTATGTTTAAATTATTGAAATATATTTGCAAAGGCAGCCAGGTATTTATTACGGGGACCGTAAATAATTATCTTGGTTTTCTCTAAACAGAAAAAAACATACACTTGGAAAAATGAAAAATAAATAATTTTTAAATACTTTTTTATATTTATTTAGTTTTTTTAGTCTTCCATATTTATAATATATTTTAATATAATTTATTTTTTATTAAAAAAGAGAAATATTAATTTTTTAGAAATATTTCAATTGGAAAAAAAAGATATTACATATTTATCTGAAGAAATTCGGTATTATTGTCCACAACAAGAGTCTTTTCTTTTTTGTTTTATTTTTTTCCTTTAATAGAAAACACACATTTAATGCCAACAATAGACACTGCCTTACAGCTTGTAAAACGCTCCGCAAAAAAAACATGTTTATAAATATATAAATATGGGAATCGTATGCATATATATGCCGCATATATAGTAGTAGTATCTAATACATAACGTGGATTTTCGATTGATTAACAAAACAAACAAAATTCGGGTAAACAATTGCTGGGGCAGCACGGGATGATCACACACTTGGAGAGAATACTAAGGCATAAGTATACAGGAAACACGCATAATAATTAAAGGAGATAATGGATTGGTCCCTAGATGTCGCCAAAGAAATAACCGAGGGCAGTGGCCGCCCTCACGCGCACCGTTGCCTGCTCGTCCTTGAGCAGCACAGCGATCTTGGTGGCCACCGATTCCGTGTGCTGGTTTCGCTCGCTGAGGAAGTTGTGCAAAATGCCTGCAAGGGAGAAATATAGTTTACAAACGTTACAAAGGAGGAGTATATTGGGTTCATACCAATCACAATGGCCGCACTGCCTCGCACCTCTGGCCACTGGCTGCGCAACTGCGGCAGGCAGGAGTCTATAAAGTCCTGGATGTGCTCCGTCAGTTCCTGGGCCTAAAAACAAAAACCCTTTTTGTATTCTCTGAGTTGCAAAGTAAAACCCTTTTTCACTTACAATTAGCTTGACAAAGTCCACCACAAAGCTGGCATAGTTGAGGCGAACGCCACGCTCCTCGCCGCCCAGCTGCTGCTCGGCCATCTCTAGGACCCGCGGCGCTGGAAGCAGGCGGCACACCCGCTGCAATGTGCCCCGACAGGCCGTCACAATGACAGCCTCCGCCTCACTGAGATGCAGTAGAAGCGGGAATAGATTCGCCAGCAGTTGCTCCTTCAAAGCCTCCATGGAGGAGGTGGTGGTGGGTGAGGAGGAGCCTCCGCCCTCGCTCTCGCCCTCGCACAAATCCCCAAACAGCTGGATGGCCGCCTCGCGCATTTCCAAAGCATAATTACCCAGAAACGGGCGTATTCGAATGGCCAGGGAGACGTGGAAGGACTCAATCCGCTCGCTGGGCAGGGCCCTCAGAATCCCCGAGAGACCTCGCATGCTCTCTAGCGGAATGTTGATCAGGCGGCAGTCGCCCACAGGATCGTCGACGCCCTTCAACAAGGCCGAAATGGCCGTTTCCGAGTACCGTTTGGCCTCCATTTCGCTGAGATGACCCACATAGCCCATGCCCTGGATGCTGAGACCCCTAACCACGGCATTGGGATCGGACAGGGCAGCTCCCAGGTGAAGCAATATGGTGGCAGCCAGCTCCCCGGTGGGTTTCAACGGGACCAGACGCGAGAATAGACCCACCGCTGCCACCCGCTGGCCATCGTGTGGCGAGGCCACATACTTGCTCAGCGAACCGACCAAAAGCCTCATCTGGGGGCTGCCCAGCTGCAGCTGCTGGCCCAGTCCAATGGCCATGGGGGTCAGCAGCTCGATGTAGCTGTGCCAATCCGGGCTACTGGCCAGCTGGGCATTGACGCTGAGCACGCTGGCGATCTGCTCCATTTCCAGGTTGGTGAGAAAGGCCTGGAAGGTCTCCAAAGCAATTTGGCAGGGATTCAGCTTGATTAGCTCCTTGTTGGGCACGAATCCGAACTTGGATTTGCCTGCTGGCTGGGTCGTACTGGGACTGGCGGAGGCGGCCATCACCGGATTGGGAGCGGCCAGGTTGGTGTAGCTGCTCAGAGAGGTCAACAGCATGCTGAACATGTCCGCAAAGCGGGCCTCCAGTTGCTAAAAAAAAGAAAGAATCTATATTTATGTGGTTCCCATACCATAACCCCTCCTGCTCTCCCCTTACCCCCTTGATATCCTTGCAGGGCAGCATCTCGTGCAACGCACAAAAGATGGCAAACGGCTGACCGCTGGCCAGTCTCTGGCGCTCTGCCTCCTGGCCTCCGCCGCCACCCTCCTGCAGTGCTGCTCCGCTCAGCAGCTGCAGGAATATGTCCAGCATCAGGCCCGTCAGCTCGGAATCGGTGCACACCAGGTGCCAATACTCCACCAAATGCTGGTCATAGGGCAGCGGCTGATTAAGCATTTCGGCGCAAACCAACTTGGGATGATGCTTCGTTAAAGCCACTAGGGCTTTTAGGACTCCAGACTTGGCCCTGGGCACCTCGCACACCTGTAGCGCTAGCAGGCTGTCGCGCACGAGATCGGGAATGGCATGGAACAGCTCAGAGCCCTTCTGTTGGATGAAGAACTTGAGCACGACGCTGGCTCCAATGGTGGAGCTCTGCTCCGGGTCACGTAAAGATTGCAGCAAGGTTTTGCTGGAAGAAAAAACAAAAACAAGAGGATTTAATAAGAGGGAAAGTTTCTGTGAGAAACCCCGTGATCCTTACCAGAACTGCAAATACTGGAAGCTGGAGATGCGCAGCGCTATGATCTTGGCTATGTCGCCGGCCAGATTGTAGATCTGCTTGGGCTCGTCGGTGATGATGTGCTCCTTGATCGCCTCGATCTCCTTTAGCCAGTCGGCATTGCTATCGATGCTGGCTATCGTGAGGGTCTCATAGATGCAGGCTATCTCTAGCGTTTTCTGGAGGATCTCTACCGACACCTGGCGGACAGTGCCATTGGAATCAATGCACCGGGGCACAATCTTGCCCAGCATCTGGCCCGTCTGATTGAACTTCGAGGGGGCCTCGCAGCCAATGCGCATCGCCTTGATGTACACCTCCAATGTGTTGTTGAAGACATGGCTCGCGCAGATGCGTACCTCCGAGTTGCGATCCCTGGTCCACGACTCCAGTATTCCAATAATCAGATCCAGTGTGGCCGGCGAGGCATCCAGCTCGACGATGGCCCGCACCAGGGCGTTCAGCTGCGGCAGCGATTCGTTCAGATGCTTGGCCAGGAAGCTGTTCCGCTCGTCCTCCTCCTGCGAGTCGAACTTCATCTTCAGCTGCTGGGCGCAGCCGAAGAAGTTGCGGCAGGCAATCTCAAAGATGACGCCGCCGTCCACGCACTCCACCTCGGTCCTGTCGGGACCACCACCGATGCGTATAAAGTCCGTGCCCAGCTTGAGGATGGTGGGCAGCAGGGGTAGGTCGTGGAAGGGGGCCTCGATCGGTATGCTGAACACCGTCTCCATGATCTGTTTGCGGTGGCGCAGTGGCGATGTTAGCTGCTCCTTGGTGGCTATCAACTGATTGCAGATGCTGAGCAGCGTCTGCAGGATGGCCGACATGATGGTTTGATCCTTGTGCCCGGCCAGCTGCTGCATGAGGAAGCCCAGGAGGGTGTCGTCCTCGTCCAGGTGCTGCAGCGACTGCAGGGGATCCGCCTCGTCCATGATGCGGCCAAAGGACTTGACCACCAGCAGGTTGCTCTTGTAGTTCTCCAGCTCCTTGTGCGTGTCCTTGATGAAGTGCAAATTGCTAAAGAAGCCCGTCGAGTGCTTCCGCCCGCCCACCTGGGCCAGCTCCGTTAGCTTCTTCACCAGCAGGCCCAGATGCTGGCGCGATATATAGCCCAATGCCCGGGCGCAGGGCTCGATTCTCCTCTCATAGTCCGCATGCCTCACATGCTTGTCCAGCCGCTCCTGCCGGGCGCTCGTCACAATGAGATCGATCTTGGTGTGGATGCAGGCCACATCGGTCACCTGGAGCAAGGTAAGGGCCACCGCCTGGAGCAGCATGCCCCGCTCGGCACCCAAGTCCGCCGGCAGATGCCACTCGGAGTGGGGCAGCTGGACGGGATACAGGTACATCTGATCCGCCAGCTTGCAGGCCAGCCGCTGGGCAAAGTTCTCGTCCAGGCCGCCGAGGAACTCGTTCGTTTCCAGGACAAAGTCATGCAGCTGCTGCCGGTAGGCGCTCTCCCTGTTGATCTGCAGCTGCAGGTCGGGTATCCGCCGCTCCCACAGTTCCTCCAAGGCGGGATTCACCTGGGGATGGTAGTAGCGCAGGAAGCTCAGTATATTCGAGCAGCGCTTGATGCAGTGCTCCTGGTTGCCCAGCAGGGCCAGGCACCGGGCATAGATGGTCTCTGCTCCCGGCACCATTACCTTCCCGCGCTTCACCACACTGCTAACACCACGATCCTCCACGACTCCTCCTGCTGCGGCGGCGGCACCTTCTGTGGCAGTATTGTGCTCAGTCACATCATCCTCCCCCGCTGCCGCTATATCGTATTCAATGTGCGGCGATTTGGCAAACAAACTGGCCAGGCACTTGGCCAGATTCCCGCAGATATCGGTGTAGTCCAGGAGGATAAAGTAATTAAGCAGCTCCCGCTTGAGCAGCTCGTCCAGGGTGCCCACCGTGGAGGCCAGCATGTAGAGGGTGTTCTCGCAGCTCAGCGCCAGGTTCGCGTGCTCCTCCTGGCTGCCGTGCTCCTGGCTGGGCTTCGAGTAGCGACAGCTGTGCCGCACCACGAACCACACAAACTCCTTGTCCCGTATGTGAGATTTCTGGGCGAGCGCCACAATGGTCTTGAGCAGCGTCAGCTTCATCTTGATGCCCCGCTCGCTGAGGATCAGCTGCTTCAGGCACTCGATGAGGGCCGGAATGCGGTTCTCTATGTTCGCGGCACACGAGTTGAGCAGATGGGTGAGTATCAGCAGCGACTTCATCCGCTCCCGTTCGCTGTTGTTCCGCAGATGGATGAGCAGGGTGTCCATGATCCGGGCCGAGTAGGGACGATGACCACCGGCCAGCAGGTGGAAGCAGCGCAGCACCTCGTAGTGTCCCTTCACCGTCTGGGGCTTCTCGTAGTCCGGATACACGCACAGGAGATCGAAGAGGTGGGTGATCAATGGATCAATGATGCCATCCAGGACCTGGGCATTCAGTGCCAGGTTCGTCTTTAGCACCGAACAGAGGAACTGGGTCACGGCATTCCTGTCCACGCTCCGGCGGTAAAGGGCGAGTATTTGGGGCACCAGCCTGGCTGCCTGGTCCTGGATCCGATCCCGCGGCAGTAGGGGATACATGCTGGACAGTGCCTGGAGTATCTCCACGCAGACCTTGGGCTCGCGGGAGTGCAGCCATTGATTGAAGAGCACATCGTAGGCCACACTGATCTCCGTGGAGCAGCGCTTCTCCTCCTCATCCGCATCCTCATCCTCTGCCGCCTTGCCGCCCTCCTCCAGCAACGCCTCGCTGAACCGTCCGATGGCATAGGCATGGGCCTGCTTGATGTGATCCTGGCGTATGCCCCCCAAATGTGGCTGGCATCTGCTCAATATCGCCTTGATGTGCGGCACCACACCCGCCGGATGCTCCGTGGCCAGCAGACCGAGACTCTGCATCAGCATAAAGTGGGGAACACCACTGCCATCGGGATTGGGTCCCTTCTTCTCCTGCAGGGCTTCCATTACTTGGGCGCAGCTTTCGGGACTGCTGCGGCCAATGGCCACGAGTATACGCTGGGCGGGATTCTGTATCAGAGGCACGTGCTCCGGGCTCCTGGTAAGCTCCTCCAGGGCCAGGGCAATCAGTTTCTGATTGGCACTGAAGGGTAGGGGATTTTCCGCACCCACCACGCGACGAATGCAGCTGAAAAAGGAGGAGTAGACGAAGGATTAGGTTGACTTTCACCGTGAGGAACTCCTTGAAAGAACTTACTCCAGCAGCATGGCTACGGTTTGTTCGCTCATCTTAGGCTGCTTAGCGCGGTAATCGCTGAGGATCTCCGAAGCCCTTTCCGGATGCGTTTCCAAAATCTTAACAATTGCTTGCTGCATGGCGCCGCGCACCTGCTCCTCCTTGTCCGTCAGCCCATCGAAGATGTTGTGGAGAACACCTGAAAAATATATTTGGAATATATTAAAATATTTTTGGAAATTAATAAATATTGTATATTAATCAGGGACCCTTAATAATGATTATTTTGATGGTTTAAATATAAATATCAATTTAATTTATGATTTTTTCTATACTTTTCAAAAATAATCATTAGATTTTAGTACAAAAAAAAAAAATAAATAATATTTTAAATAAAAATTATTTTTGATAAAAAAAATAATAAAATAAAATTAAATAAATATATAAATAATATTAAAAAATAATGATTATTAATGATTTTTATTTATAATAATAAAAATATAATAAAAAAAAAATAATAATAAATTAACAAACCCTAAACACAAACATTACTAGTTGATTTTTATAATATATCCCTAATTATTATATAAATTTATATATTTCTTTACAGAGAGGCCATATTGAAAGCATTCTGCTTCTGATAACAATTGTTTGCTAGAGAAAAAAAACAAACGGTGACTAATTGTGGTCTCAGTTCTAAAATAAAATAAGAAAATAAAGATCAGGCTTTCAGGGAATACGAGTCTCCAGACCAAAGTCAAGTTTACGCTGACATAAACTTAGTCATAGCACCAAACGCACTTTCAATAGACCTAACTTGTTAAGACAAAGGTTTTATTTATATTTTTTTTTGTATTATCAATTGCTTTTTTTTGACAAAAAGCTTATTAATTAAATTTAAGAAAATAATATAACAAATTGGTCAATTGTAAATAAATAACAGCAAATGTATGTCTTTAAATTTCAGGCTAAGGCTTTGGTTTCTTTACAAAATTTTAAAATTTATGCGATTTAAGGTATCAAATAATTTGTTAATAAATTTAATATTTATTTAAATATGCAGAACAGAAGAATTAATTTAATAAATATATAGAATATATATATTTTAAAATACTTAATTTAATAATTCTTCTTTTTCTATATATTTATTAATATATATATATTTATTAATACAAAAATAATTATATTCTATATTCTATATTCATATTTATTTAATTTTTTATTCTCCATATTAAAATAAATAATAAATACTAAATAAATATGAATATAGAATATAATACTTTTTCTATATATTAAATTAATATTTATTTATTTTTTATTTTAATATGGAGAATTAAATTTTAAAAAAATATTTACGACAAGAAGAATTATTTTAATGTACATTAGTTTTGTTTATATATTTTTTAAATTCTACACGATTATTATAATATATTATAAATTGTCGATATATATATATAATACTTTAAAAAAAAATGATAATAATTTGTTTACTGCTATTATTAAAAGAATTAATTTAATAAATATATAGAATATATATATTTTAAAATACTTAATTTAATAATTCTTCCTTTTCTATATATTTATTAATATATATATATTTATTAATATATATATATTTATTCATACAAAAATAATTATATTCTATAGTCTATATTCATATTTATTTAATTTTTTATTCTCCATATTAAAATAAATAATAAATACTAAATAAATATGAATATAGAATATAATACTTTTTCTATATATTAAATTAATATTTATTTATTTTTTATTTTAATATGGAGAATTAAATTAAAAAAAAATATTTACGACAAGAAGAATTATTTTAATGTACATTAGTTTTGTTTATATATTTTTTAAATTCTACACGATTATTATAATATATTATAAATTGTCGATATATATATATAATACTTTAAAAAAAAATGATAATAATTTGTTTACTGCTATTATTAAAAAAAAATCTAGAACAAAAAAGAGTGCACCTTGGCTATGAACATCCGATGATGATATCGCCAAAATGGAACACGTCACCCCAAAGTGATACCAGATATGCACGATTTGGAACTGAAATTTGAGATACTATCCTAAATGCTATAGATACTTTGCTGCAGAGAAACTACAGCTAGAATTCTAGAACTTCTAGATCTGCATTTTGCACACCCACACACACTACCATAACAGCGTGAATGAAATCGAATGCAATTTGTGGTTGTAATTGTGAAATGTCGCTGTTGTTGTTGCTGCAACTTGTATTGATTTGTCATACGAAAAAAAGCTGCAACAACAGCAACAATTGTTGTTTTCGTGATGCAAAGATGCACTTTTAGGGTTTCATTAGGTTAATTTTATAAGTAAGATTTCGTTTATATTTTATGGGGCATTAAAATTCAACAGGTCTTGCACACACACACACGTAGCAAAAGACAACAACGCACATAGATAACAGGCGTAATGCCTGTGCTTTCTCTCTCCCTCACTCCACCCTGAAATTAACCAAGCGCAGGACTTTGGCAATGCGTGTGCGTGTGTGTGTGTGTCTGTGTCCTGGCGCCAAAGCTAATGCGTAGTTGTATTTTTAGACCAGGACAAAGGGCTACTTTTTATCATTCAGCCAAGCGGTGAGGGTATGGGGGGGGGGGCAAAAACGCCCATATTACACACATGAGAAATCCGCATTAGACAGCGTATGTATGTGTATCTGTGCGATTTCACAGTTATGTATATCTTTCAACGCTCTTTTCTCCCTTTTCTTCACTTTCTTTGTTTATTTTTGCCGTCTTTTCTTTACCTTCCAAAACCGTTGGCTTATCAACAGGCGCCGCCGCCGAAGAAGCTGCACCAGCAGCAGCAGCTGATTTGTTGTTGCCCGTTGTTGTTGATCCTCCAGTGCCGCCCCCGCCACCACCACCGCCTCCTCGCTCATCCATCTTTTTGGTGGAGTTTCGCGTTCTCTTCCACTTCTCCAGTTTGTCTGGATTTTGAGATATATCTCTATGTATATATTAACGCACTTCGCGACTGGGGAAAAAGGAAAACAACAATAAGCGAAAAAACTCAGTAATGATAATAATACGAACGATAGGAAACATCAAAACATCGAAGTCATCGATGTTATCGAAATCTCTAAAAAAGTGTGGCCTGATGTGTCAAATGCAAGTTTTACTTACAAATAGTGTCAAATGTAGCAATGGGGTCGAATTCCCAATCTGAATGTAAAATGGGGTGTAATTCCCAATTGGTACCAAGTGTAAAATCACTCAGTTTTGCCAGATGAAAATTTGAAAATATTCAGAATGTCACAAAATCTATATATTTTGAATACAAAATATTGTTTTTTATGTTTTTAACTATTTTACTTTTGTTTCATTTTGGTAGTATCAATTGTTTAATTATGTTCCTTAATATTACCCCTTAAATTAAAAAAAAAAACACTTGTTAAAATAAAAACTTAATAATATTATAAAAGAAAAATGTTACTAGGCAAGTTAGTAATTGTTGAGCAACACCTTTTAGCCTCTGCATTATACAAAGCACTCTTATTCTGTATTACACTTGGAAAAATTTCTTTACAAGTTTGCTATTTTAGCATGTCAATTTTGGGTTTGGGATTTGTTCACTAATTTCGCTAATTTGCAGATAAGCTGCTGTTTTCCCACGATCACATTTCCATAGTCCGTAGGCTTGGTGATAAACTCTGAGTTCCCCATACATATTTCAGCTGATAAGTTGTAGATATGTATTAATAATAATAATAAACACGTTTAAAGCAAACACTATTTAAATCGACTCTCAGAGAAAAAGAGGCTTCTGTGGTTCGAAATTGATAAGGTTTTATTTTGACCACAAACCAAGGTTTCCAACTCCTTATCATACGCCTTTCCAGAAAGAAAACACATGGAGCACTTCTGCATTTAGCATTTGGAATATTGTTTTTATTTCTGCTAGACATGGTAACATTTTTAATTAACTTTGTTTCACGATAACAGAAAACAATGATAAAATTTTAAATATTAAATGTGGTTCAAAGTATTCAAAAGGGAAAAAGTGGGGAAAAGTGGCACCTGCATTAGTATTTAGAGTGGCCACCACCTGTTGGAAGCTAGACCCAGTTGGGAATTCTAAGACATTTATAATAAGCTCTAACAGTTTTTGGGTTAAAATAAAATATAAATATGATAAAATTTTAAGATATTTCTCTAAAAAAAAAAGTTTATATAATATAATTGGGATTATTTTAATCTTGATATAATCAATTTATACGTTTTTTCACCTTTTTATTAAATTTCCCAATTTGGTCTGAGTTACAATTAGATATAAGATATTTTAAGATTTTCCCAGCTATGTGAAAGTCTCGCCACCAAAGAGAGGTGGACCACAAGATTAGCAATTTAATGGCAAATTCCCACCTAAGCCAAGTTTCGCTCTTAATCTGAGCTACTTTGTGTAGTTGACGAACCCAAAGAGCGACTAACTAAAGAGCGTCCCCATCGACCGTTTCGCTCTCTTCCCTTTTCCCTTCCTCCCACGCGGCGGCATTGGTTCTCTCGCCGGTGGAGTAACAGACACACGGACACCGGCTAAGAGGCTCCACCCAATGGCGCAGCTTTTTGGCCACGTGCCACCTGCACAACTGCCACCAACTTGCACGGCCGGCCAATCAGAGGCTGGGCGGTGCATAACGGTAAGCCGCTCTCCAATAGCCGGTGCCACACACTGGATAAGAGAGCGCCGACGGCAACGGCAGAGAGCGAGCGAACGGCGGCTTCGGCTTTGTTACTACGTTCGAGCTCGGCTTCGTTCGTTCGTTCGGCAGACGTTCGGCAGCGTTGCCGTTGCCGCAGTTAAAAGTTAAAAGTCGGTTTCAGTAACGATTTAGAGTACGACACGCGAGCATTATTCTTTGCATTGTTTACACAGTTTTTTAAACTTTTCATAAAAAAAAAAAACGCCTTACCGTTTCTCGTGTTACCACTATTTTTTTTTATTGTTGTTGTTTTTGCCTACGAGTTTAATGCAAAAACTGATGCCAAAATAAAACTAATAAAAAAACAGTGTGTAAGTGTTTGAATATCGAAAAAGAGGCAGCCAAACTTGGCGCCAAAATGCAATACTGTAAAGGAAAATCGTCGCCAGAACTCAAATTTCTTTGAGCAAAAGTTTAAACAAAGGGATATAATCTTATTTTAATATGAAGAAAGCATAAACAAAGTGTTGTACAATGTAATCAACAAAGAAAACATAAACAAAGTGATCTTAAATTTAATTAAAACTGGCATAATTTTTAATTAAAATAAAGAAGTAGTGTTTTTTCATAATTGCAATAAGTTATTTATAAATAATTTAGTTGTCAGAACATTAAAGTTTATTTTACATGTAAAATTCAAAGTTAAAGTTAATTTTTTTAATTTTAAAAATTCGTAAGAAAATGTTTCATGTATGTAAAACTACCTTAATGTTAGTAAATAAATTAAATAACTAAATTAATCATTTTTAAAACATACAATAAACTTTGAATATTCGTTGAATAAACCCAAATTAAACAGAAAAGAAGGCCCGTCCCGTCGAGCAATAAAAGAGAAATTCATTCAGTGCCAAACAATAAATAAATAATTTTATTTTCGGCAAAGTGAAGTGCAAACAATAACAGTAACTAATCAAATCAAGTCCGGGGATCATCTGGCCAAAGCATGCTCGATATAAACAGCAACAATAGCAGCAATGCTAATTTTTGTGACTAATTTATCAAAGTGAATAAAAATGAGGAGCAGCCCCTTCGTAGGCGCCTCAAAGTAGGCAGCAGCGAAAAGCATCGAAGAGCAGCGATTTTTGTGCTTATCCCCGGAATAAATTAAATATTATTAAATACACAGTGACGGTGCGGGAATTACAACATCAGTTTGGGCTTTTCTCAGCTCAAGTTCAAACGAAAAAGTAATCTAATTTTATCTAGGGAAATTAAGCCAGAAACTGGTAGCAGTTTTTAAATTTAATGATGGATTTAAAAGAAAGCAATAAACAATATAAACTTTATGGTAAAAAAAAAAACTAGTTATAATAATATAAACAATACAATATAATGCATTATATTTATATTTTAAAACGATAACAATAATATTGAAGGTTTATTAAATCATTAATTTGTTTAATAAATATTTTAAAATATTTGTTCTAAAACTCGCTTTAATGATATGATTATAAATGAATTTTTGTGTGTTTAAGTTTCAAGTTAAAATAAAATAAAATTACATGTTGAAATAACCTAGTTTGCTATATTATTTTTATTTAAAGTATAATGAAAAATTTAAATATTTTTAAATTCAAAATAATTTTACAGAAGAAAAGTAAATAGAAATAATATTTAAAAAGAAACAGAACAAAATCAAACAAGAACAAAGAAGAATAATAAATTATTATACATATTTCAATTGAAGATATATTCATTTTATGAAATGATCCAGTGGTAAATATTATTTTTGTCATTTATTTTTTAGTTCAAAAATTAAGAAATCATTCCTGAAAATAAATGACATGCTTATGGTAAAATAAATATACAAAAAATATATAGCAAAATTATATATTTATATTTAAAAAAAACAAAAAGTATTTGTTGTAGTTTGAAGATGCGAAATCCCCTTATTTATGACGATTAATGTGAGATCTAGATTTAAGACAATATTCAATTGTTAAGTTATTTGTTTGTTTGCTTGTTTTTTTTGCTCTGTGACTTCTCCAGAGATTAGAGTTTATTGATGAGTGAACAAGGGACACCGCCGTCGCCAGCGCCACCGAGATAAGCTCCAGACTTGCGTACCGCGTTCTACGACCCGCACACTGAGAGAAACGGATCAAAGCGCCACCGCCAGCTCCGGCGACACCGAATGCATTTGCCGCTCCTGGTGGCAGCCAGACAGGACAGACAGACGCCTCCAGCGGACCATAGCCATACGGGCGGAGGCGAAGGCGGAGCCCTAGCGGATTCCGCAGCAACCGGAGCCACTGTGGCGCCCGTCAGCATCGCCGGTCCCGGCCGCCTCGCTCGCAGCTTGAACGGCCTGGGCGGCACCAGTGTCGGTGGCGGCGGCATCGGCAGCGGCGTCGGCGGAGTCAGTGTCGGTGGCCATAACCACCACCATCACCTGCATCATCACTACGCCCCCTACGCCCCCTCGCCGTACCATCCCGTTCAGCCGTACAGCGGTGCCTATCCGTCGGCTGCCTCACATCCGCCCGCAATGGTCACCTCGTCCTCCGCCTCGCCAACGGGCAATGGCTGGAGCAGCACCACCGGTGACTTCAAGGGCACGGTGGCAGTCACAGCTGTGGGTTCGGGAGCGGGAACTGCGGCTGGACAAGGAGCCACCACCGCCACCGCCGGGGCAGGTGGAACGGCCTCCGAGGTCGTGGCCCTGGCCGTCTCCAGCAGTGCCAGTGTGGGCAGCAGTTCGCCCACTGGTGGTGCTAGCAATGGTACTGCTCATAGTGGACATAGCGGCAGCACCACCAGCAATGGCAACAGCAACAATAATAATAATAATAGCGCCGGCAACAGCAATAACAACAACAACAACAACAACAATAACAATAATGCAGTGCACCAGGATCTGCTGTGGATGGAGCGATTGGTGCAGAAGCGACAGCAGGAGCATCCCGGCGAACTAGGTAAGTGTCTATAAGCTGGTTAAAAGCTTAAAGGGGGGATATTATAATTTATAAAAATATATATAAAAAATAATAATATCCATATAAATATGATTTTTATAAGGTAATATATCTATTGTTAATATTTTTCAATATTTAATATCCTTTTTGTTTAAATTAATGTTTTACTTTACTTCGAAGTTCGAACCTTGCACAGATAATAATAGGTTAAAATACTCTTTAATTTTCCCACATGAAACATCAAAAAACCGAATCCATTTAGCTCGTGTCCAAGTCCCAGATAGCAGGGATCGCTCAGATACAGATACACGAGGGTATCTGTTGGATTACCCTATGCCCCAACGGTGGTGGAGCGCACATTCTTTGCCACATCCTTGCACAATGCACTTCTGGGGCTTCCTCATCGCGATCGTGATTATATTTAGCATTATCGGATTCCCGAAGTCGCTGACGGGGAGTATGCGTAAATTGATATCAATAATTGTTATTGATATCAACGCACGAGTCTTGGTTTTTTTTTTATTTTTTCTCTTGCCTGCTGAACTCTCGCAGAATGCGACCAGATACGCTGACGATATCAATGACCCAGAGCGAAAGCTGCTAATGAAAGCTGCTGGTCCCCAGCTCATCGCTCCCAGCTCCCCTTCTGGCTGAAAGCCGAGTCCGAGTCCGAATCCGATCGCCGGGTTGAACTGGTTCCCCCATTCTCCACACGGATGCTTTTTTTCTTGTATTTTTGTGTCCTTTCATAACTTGTGCTCAATGAAGTCAACGGGAGGGCTGGGCGGCTGTGAATGGATTGCCCCGATATCGTATTGCAACAGCTCTCAGGACTTGCCAGAGGCTTGTCATAATTTTAAGAGTGTTGAAATTTAAAAAAAATAAGTATTTATATATTTAAAATTACATTTTTTAAGCGTTGACTAGAATATATAATTTATAAAATTTTATAAAGAGAGAAAACATTAGTATAGTGATTCTGTAATCAAGAATCTTGGGACATGAAAGAGTCGCAAAGGCTTGTTGTGGTCATTAATATGTTGAAATTAAATAATATAGGCTTTTATATATTTTATATTTTTAAAATTCAAGTTTATTTTTCATTAAACAAATCTATCTTAACGCCAAGAAACTTGCAACAGCTCTCAAGAGTTGACCGAGTTGCAGGGGCTAATAATAATTATTAAAAATTTAAAATAAATACTAAGATATTTGTGTAGTTTAAATTCTTAAATTTTTTTATTTTTTTAATTATTAAAAAATATTTGTTATCAATAAGGAACTTTACATTATTCTTTAGTTTTTTTTTTTTAAGAAAAAGCTGATTTTACAACAAATATGTATAAAATCTAACTCCATAAAATACCTAAAAGTGATCCTTAAATTGATTGGGCAACCCTTTCACCAATTAAATTTAATGATTATCTCTATTAGATTTTGCAAATTATATCCCCAGCGACAGACGAGAGTCCATAAATCATTTATCCGGCCCCAAAAGCCCCTTCCCTCTCCTCTCCCTTGGCTGTCAGCCAGCGTTGTGGCGCATTCTGTTCCACTTTCGACACCGGGTCAAATGTCAAACGTCATCTGTGGACCCTCCTCCGGGGCCAATCCTGATGAAATGCCCTCACTCATTAATTAATTATGCACCGCCGGATGGCGGACAAAGGACACTGGACTCCGAAACTCTGGAAGCCTAGAACTCTGGTGATTGATATTTATGGACTGCCATAAACTATAAATTATTAAGCATTTTTACACAATTTTTGAAGTGGGCCGCGAAAGTGTGATTTAATTATTGCCACCTTTACCACCTAACCGGTTTTCCGCATTTCCGCTCCTCTGTATTTTCCAGTGCGCACGAGCAATCCGTACTTTCTGTGCTCCGCCCTGCCCTCCCATTGGCGCTCCAATAAGACGCTGCCGCTGGCCTTCAAGGTCGTCGCCCTGGCGGAGGTGGGCGATGGCACCTACGTCACCATCCGGGCCGGTAACGATGAGAACTGCTGCGCGGAGCTCCGGAATTGCACTGCCCAGATGAAGAACGATGTGGCCAAGTTCAACGATCTGCGATTTGTGGGTCGCAGCGGAAGAGGTGAGTTGTTGCGGAATTATGACTTGGGAATTATAACGGGAAAAAGTGATTATTGATCTGTAATATTAAGATGATATTTGGAGGTTATAAGACAACTATAAGAGAAGGAGAAAAGAAGGTGGGAGTTGTAAGGTAAAATTATATGGGAAAGAAACGAGAAAATTAAAAGGGAATATAGATGGTCGATCTTTGATTTTGTTATGATATTGGGAGGTAACATTATAAGGGAAGCAAAGGTGTGAATAATAACGAATATTCGATCATTTATCTCTAATTTAAAGACAATACTAAGAGTTAAGTTTTTCCCGAATTATGAGGGAAAAGCTATCATCTATCTCTTCAGTTTTCAAAATTTTAAGAATTGTGAGAATTTTCTTGATTCTCTATTTGTTACATCTTCTATATCTTTGTTATATGCTGAGAACCTTTGGCCAGCTTCAGGCTAAAATTAACTTTTAACAAACTGGATCGGAAGTGCATTGATTGAGTGACATGCCAAAAGTTCTTAGCCCCCATAATTCGCTAATGCCTTCCTTCCTTTTCCTTGACTTTAACCGATCAATGAAGAGGGCTCGGGACAGGGCAGGACAGGACAGGACAGGACAGGACAGGCCAGGACAGGATCAATGGTACAGCAGTCGTCACATTAGGCTGCAGTTGGCGCTGTCCTCGGGGCAACATGCAACATGCGATGTGCAACACTTGGGCTCCTTTCCGATCCATATGGAAATGGCTGGGCAGCGTACGATCCGTATCGGATGGGATGGGTATGAGCATGGCCAGCACGCAATGTTCTCGGGCCTCTGGTCTCTTGGTAATCGATTTGAACCCACAATTAAGGTGGCAGTGCATAGAATTTGCAGCAGCGGCAGCACCAGTTGGCTAATTAGCTGCAACTGTTCTGAGTGCCGACCCTAAGTCAAGCTATTCCCCTCCCCTGCCTCCCTGGCTGGCTGGCTACCTCCCTCCCTCCCTTCCCGCCTTGCAAATTGACGGCTCGTGCCGCAAAAGGGCCAAAACAAAATAATTACAACAATGACCCCGCCCAAAAACGAGGGCCATGGCGCATGCAAATAACAAGCTAATGATGTAAGAGCATAAGCGCTGACCAAATTGTCAACGGCAGTTCGCTTCATTTAATGGTCACGCCCCCAGCTCCATCTCCATCTCCATTTCCACCTCCATCTCCATCGCTGAGTCTGAATCCGCGGACATCATGCGGCGATTTCTGATTAGATGACAAAGCGAGCGAAAACAGCTCCATGTCAAGGGGCAGAAAAAGCGCACAGTAAGCGAGAATATATGTATGTACATATATCTGGATTCTGGGTGTAGTGGGTCCAGAGAGAATGAACCTTAAAATACCCAGTTTCCACAAAAAAAAAATCGTTAAAAAGCTTTCGATTTTTCACTAAACTTCACTAACAACTTCTGTAATTATTGCAAAAAAAAATATTCAATATTCCGCTTAAAAATAATATATTAAAACCTTTTCAAAGTAATATTCTATTAAAATATCCCAATTGGAATAGTCTTTAATATTATAAAAACTATCTGAAATATTATTAAAGCTCTAAAAAGCCATATTAAGTTTCCTTAACAATGTGACCAAATATTTAATTAATATTTATCAATTGGAAGGATTTCTTGTTTAAGTAATGCCAAGGCTTCCTGTAAAGATCAAAGTTTATTTAATAAAAAATTAAGTCTTATTTCTTTATCAAGTTAAATATGTTTAATGGTAACCTGTTAACCCGATATACCCTTTAGCTCCTTTAAAAGGGTATCAAACAATACAATTGGCTCCAGCTTTGTATTTTTCTCTCCTTTTCTCTTGTTTTCCTTTTGTTACTGCCTTTTTTTTCTAGCAGAATGGGGTGACTAAGGGGGCGGAGAGTGGCTTCATTAAATGGTTGGGGCGTGGCAATTTATCGCCTCTTGGTCCTGGACATGGCATGCGTCGACATATTTTTAATTTTCCCCTGCTTTACCGTAAAACTCTAAATGGGAATCTGATTCGGACATGGATCATTTCAGAGCTACTATGTAGGCCGTCCTGGACACATGGACGTATCCTTATTAGTCCGCTTAATTACCAGCATTGACATTACAATCATCGTCCTGCTATCATATCAAAGGACTTGACTTTTGGGCGGGCGAGGGGATTAAAATGTGAAAACAAAGCAAATGAAGGACACGCGCCAACAGGAATTCATAAGTCGCATCAGGATTCGTTAGGGAAAGGGTTGCGCGCGATGCCGATAAACTTGAATGGGAAGGGATGGGTCCCTGATCCGACTTAGTGGTTGAATGGCAGTGTTTTTTATACGTGGGAGCATGGGGCAAGAGGTTAATGGGATGAATATTTGAAATATTCTGAAGAAGCAATTGCTTAATAAACAGAAACTGGGAGTAGGTATTTCAGGAAAATATATATATGTATATTAGGAAAGGGAGAAGTCGGGGAGGTTTATCCATACTAATATCCTAATAAAGATATTTCTATTATGAATGAATTTATATATTTCTCAACTTTTAACTGAAAACCCTTCAAAAATACCAACCAAAAAGGCTTTCCTTATAGAGAACATTCCTGCTCCCCATATATACCCCATATGCCATCGATATCAGTCTGGGAACTCTTTGGCTTTTCATTGCTTTAGCCCTAGAATATGTCGATGTCGATGTCGATGTCGACTTCCCTGGGAGAGGTTGCCTGGCCGAAGTTCCCAGCCGAAAATGTTATGCAATCCGTATGCTCCATATGCTCCATAGTCGTAGTAGCTCCCAGCCTTATCGCCAAAGCCTCTGGGTTCCCACAGAGTTGTGAACGCTTATCGCTTACTGAGCCGATGGCTCATGACTGTGGATAGGCTCACGGATATATATTTAGATCCGAGAATGACGTATGTACCATATATTATATATATATATGTATATATAAAGACGGCTGACGACGAGACTGTCCAAGTGCGTGAGCTGCGATGCTCCCCATGGGCATTGTTCATTGATGATGACTAATTTGGAGCAAGGGTCTGGAGCCAATCTTTGTCCATTACGGCCATTATCGCTTCCATTTTGGGGGTCTTTAGCGGATCGCGTAGTCCGATATTTTATCATTGCGTCAAAGACAAAGACAAAAGGCAGAGGCAGAGGCAGTGGCAGTGCCGCCGCTCGGCAATAACATTTTCCAATTACTCTAACGAACTTTTACATACGATGATGCTCTAGATTTTTTTGTTGAAAAATGAGCAAAGGAGAAAAAGGAGACCAGGCCTATTTAACAGTTTCTTCTGGCGGCACTTGATTAATTTGAGTTCACCTCTCCGCTGGCTCTTTCTTTCGGCCGAAATGAGGCCCCCAAAAAGGGAGCTCACGCAACATGGCAACAATTTTCGGGTTATACCCCAATAATAATGAAGACATTTCGAGAGTCCAAAACGCTTTCTAACTGATGGCCATTCCAGCTATACCCACTCTCGTTCGTGGTTTCGGTTAATGAACTCATCAAAGCCTTCAATTATATTGTAGCCGAGGCAGTCCTTCATTGTATCTAGTTTGAAGTCGGAGATTTCTAATGGAAGATGCAGTTGAAATAAGTCGAGTTACGATACGTTTTTAGCATTACAAAATTATGGAAACAAATAGTTATTAGTTTGAAGTTTATAAATTAAAATAGTTCATAGAAAAATGTTGTTAAGTTTACTAAAAGAATCACAGAGTTGTCTTCGATTTTTTCTAAATTAAATTATTTAATAAAAAAGTGAATAAAATTTCTATATTTTCCATATCTTTCTATCTATGTATATTCTCTTTTTTTTATTTAATTCCCCTTTACTTTGTTTTTCACCTGCCAACAGTCCAAAACTCTCAATTAAAAGTTAAATGCAATTTTCATCAAGTAGGACTCGCTCTCAATGTCTGGGCCTATTAACCCTACCGCTTTGCCTCTGTAAAAGTACACAGAAAAAAAAACTACACATAATTGATATCAAAACAAATTGTATTATATAGTTTTAATATTTAAATATAAGTTTATTTATTAAAAATCCAATTAATGGAATTTTTATAAAGCTAAGAATTTGTCTTTAGTTAAATTGTGAAATTACCTACTGCTAATTTCTCCCTGTGCAGGACTCTGTCCCTCTCGCACGCACAACTGCACATAGACAGAGCAAGGGAGTGGGCCCTATAGATGAACTGGGGATGCGACTGAGGTTTCTGCGGTTAGTTGGGACGGCTCTGTCTCCGCTTTCCTGTTCCTGCTCCTGCTCCTCCTCCTGCTACTGCTTCTGCTCTTGGTTCTACCGCTTCTGGTCCTGTTGCTGGACCTGTTTCCGCAACAACATTGTCGCTTTGTGGGTGTTTAATTATATGCATGTAGCTTTGTTTGCAGTTCCAAACTGCCCAGACACAGACAGACGGAGAGGAGCACTGCCAACGGAATGCAAAAAATGAACGAAATTCATTTCAGAATTCTGAAATCGATAAACGACGTTGTGGCCTCTACAGGTTATTAGATGGCAGCCGTTTCAAACGGTCTCGGTGTCTAGTTTAATGGCCATAAATAGTGCAAACATAAGGTCAAGCCCAAAAATAAACTCATTTGGGCCACAATGTTGCCGCTGCAGTATGTTATTCCTGTCAGAGCAAGAAATATGCAAAGAGTATAAAATAATACATATAACAAATGGGGGCGTGGCTGGGCGGAAGACAGGTTGCAACATTCCCTCATTTTATGTGCACTTTGAAAGCAACTTTTGGCGGCAGCCATTACCATGGGATAAACGAAATTTATGTCAAGAGTTTCGAATAATCTGCACAGCCAGGCGTTTATAATCCTTTGACTCGACGTAGGTGATACCTTATTGTTTTGGGCCAGAAATGGGATACAAAAATATCCATTTTAATACATAGTATAATTCTTATTAATAGATCTTGAAACTGTGAGTTATTATAAGTATTAAATTCATAAGAATACGGTCTCTTATACAATTTATATTAAATAAAATCCCTTTCTAACTTGCCTAAGACTTAACTTAATATATAAAAAGCTCACATACCAAAATTCATAATGATACCTCTAACCCTTGACTAGTTCCCTGAGATCAGTTGGTTTTCGGAATATTATCCTCGCCAATACGAAATCTAATTATTATAGTAAAGTGTAGGCATGCCACATACCAAATTTCACTAAGATAACTCTTACCATAACCTAGTTCCTTGAGATCAGTTTATTTTTCTCTATATTAACCCAACCGAAACGAGTTCTAGCCATCACAGTATAGTGTAGGTATGCCACATACCAAAATTTATAACGATAACTGTGCGGGTTACCGAGTTCCCTGAGACCACAAACTCACACTTTCGCCGAAAGACCCAAAGAAAAAGCAGTTATTGAAGGGGTAGTCCCACGACGCGTGTTTGTTCCTCGAGCTGAAAGGGGTTTGGTTTGGTTTTTTTTTTTTTTTTTGGTAATTTCGGAGCCACAAATTGATTCGGTAGCAGCCCAGTGAGGTCGTTGTGTAAATCTTCGGAGGACTTTTACGACTCAATTCCCGCATTTGCACCATTCTCTAATTTCCTTTGGCATGTGCCGCTAGTGACTCTCGTGTTTTCTCTGTGTGTATCTATTGCAGGAAAGAGCTTTACCCTGACCATCACGGTGGCCACGAGTCCGCCGCAGGTGGCAACCTACGCCAAAGCCATCAAGGTGACCGTCGATGGACCCCGAGAGCCGCGCTCAAAGACAAGTAAGTGCCAGTCGATATTAAAGGAATTATGGTTTAATAATAATATATATTTAGTGTAAACAAAATGCTTTACAGAAATTTAAAACATAACTCAAAGGCAGCTCTAGTAGGTAGTACTTCAAAGGATAATACAAATAATCCTTGAATGGTTGCTTTCCATTTTATCATTTTTTTTTTTTTTTACCTTTTCCGTGTCGAATATAATAGTAAATATAAGTGGGCCTCATTGTTTTGGCAATTAGTAATTATCACTTGCCAGCCACCACTCACAACACAATGGGAAAACGTAGGAAAAACAGGGGGGGAACTTGTGAAAAGCCGCCCCGCTGCGTTTTGGGTTTCAACATGGCCTTGCAACATATGTTTGCTGTCCGCTTTTGCCGCCCGTAATTCCTAATACCGTATTCCGAGTCACTTGGCCCGGCATTTAGGCAAGTGTTTAAGCCGGGCTCAATGGCTAAGCCGATCTGCTCAATTGCCCATAATCGTACTCAAGAGATAATCCCCATTTACCAGTGCAACACAAGATGTTTGAATGATGTTTTTTTTTGGAGAAAGAAATATATATATATATTATATATGGTATTTTTTATATTTGCTTTTTAATATAATTAAATATCTCATTGAATATTTAATTTTAAGAATTTTGTTAGCTATTTTAAGGATTTTTAAGATCAAGGTTAGAGCTGAAGGACCCTGCTGCCATAGCCCAAACTCCCTAGCTAGCTCTTAATTATAATTAAATATTAGCCCTTTAAAAAAATAAATTAAAATAAAGAAAGATCAAGGTTACAGATCGTTTTAAGTGTAGATTGTTTTTTAAGGTGCTTCTTTTTCAACAGAGAAAATTTCATATATGAAGTCTCAGAAGATATAACTATCATCTTTTTCTAGCCTTACCTATATCCTTAAAAAATATAAACTAAACATGAAGTAATCTATAGATTTTGTACCAAAAATGTATCGTTCCAACATCTTATCATTTCGAGATCCTTTCTCCTTCTGTCCCAGGATAGTTTGACATCCGACGAACGCCATTTCTGTGGGCTCTGTCATTCGGGAAGGTGTTTGAAAAGTGCAGCCGGTTTTAGCTGACTGAAAAAAAAGAGAAGAATAAAATATATATATAATATGTACACATGGATAAAGGGAAGGCAACGTCTGCTCTTACGGTTTCTGAAAATGTTGCGGTTAGCAAAGAAAACCTTTTTGCGCTCTGTTTTGTTTTTGTTGATTTTTTTTTTAAATCGAGTTTTTAGCTTGTGTAATGCATATATGAATTAATTTTTTTTCCCTTTTGATATTTTGTTAATGCATTTTTAAGTCTTCGCTAAAGCGTTAATCGCATGTAGGGCAGGTAATACCATATACACGTAGGTAAATACATACAAGCTCACCTGTAAGGTGCAGCTGTGTATATATAGAGTGCAGTTTTAGCTTACCTTGAGTTGCAGCAATCGAAAAAGAAGACAAAATGGAGTTTGTATTTGGGGTTAAAGGATCTTTGGATAACTCTAAGTACATATGTTAATACTTCCTCCCAGCATCTTCTTATGCAAATCTTTCCATCTTCAATAGGTCCCACAGGTGGTCCACACTATCGAGCCTTGGGCATTGGCCAGCGGCCCTATATCGATGGCTTCCCAAAGGCTCTCCATGAGCTGGAGACACTGCGTCGCTCGGCAAAAGTGGCGGCTGCCACAACGGCCGCTGCTGCTGCGGCAACGGCCGCCACAGCGGCTACTGCTGTTGCAGCGGCCGCAGCAGCGGTGGCGGTCACGCCAGCGGGCGGAGGTGGCGGCCTGGCCGGCGGCGGTGGTGGAGGCGGAGTCGGACCCGGTGCCGGGCTGGTGCAGCAATTGAGCAGCAATTACTCATCGCCGAATAGTACAATCAACTCGGACTGCCAGGTCTACAAGCCAAATGCGCCGCACATTCAAGGTAGGCTTCTTTATTTTTACAATTTTTGTTTATTTTAAGCTAAAATAAATGGATAATTAATGGCATAATAATTCTTAATAAAAAATAGAGGTGCAGACAGTGATCTTAGGGCCTCAGAGGAGACCTAAAGCCTCCTGGATGCTTGGTGTGGGCATCTCTTCTTCGAAGAATTTATACATTTACCAGTTAAAATCTGTAATAAGTAACCATAATGTCTCCCAGTGTTTGCCCCCACCTTTTTATTGACCCTTTGAATGGAGTTGTTAGCGATGAAAGCTGGCCACGCTTTGGGTTGGATATGTCCACGTCCGTCCAGCTGTCTGTCTGTCTGTCTGTCTGTGCATTTTCGTTGACTGGCACCAGGCTGCCCTAAACGCTTTAATTAAGTTAATCAACCTGGCATATACACCCCCCTTCAACGCCCTGCCTCGCCCCGAGCCGATCTTGATTTATTTTTGGTATTTTTATGGCTCGCTTTGTTTTTGGCATTCGCTCGCTAATTTATTTATTTTCCCAAAGCCCGATTTAAAAATAGTTCAGATTCAGACGGAATATATACATAAAGGTATTCTGATTTGGGAAATCCTTGGGAAGCAGCTTAAAATAGATTTAAGAACTTGTTAAACAATTTAAAAGCTAAGAAAATAGAGTACTTAAAAAGCAAGGAAAATGGAAAATACTTTGAAAAATTATAGGTTTAAGATGTATCTTGAATAATTTAGAAACTTTTAAATATTAAATTTCCCAAATAGAAATATTTTCATATATATTTTTTGTTTGCTTGGATTTGAAGGAAATCTCTGAAATAATTTGATAATTTTGTACCCAACTTTAACCACATGCCACGCCCCTATTTGGCAACCGCATGCGAGACCTTCTTGGAGGACATCCACATCCACATCCACATCAACATCCATCCAGCCAGCTAGTGAACTAATTTTAGCCACCTCAGAGAGGCTTGGCCCAAAGCAGAGCACGCGCTATGCTGGCCAAAAGCGAAGCGTTGGCTCTAACCAGTTCACACCAAACCATCTGCAATATGGCCAAGATGATGGATCTATTATCATATCTCCATTATCATGTGGCGCTATTTTTGGGTTGCCATGAGCTTCTCCTGCCAGCCAATGGAAAATTTCATTTTCTGCTATAGATTTTTGATATTTCTTTTTATTATTTCTTGTTTTTTGTTTTTGCTGTAAAAACTTATCAATAATTTTTGGCGGAGAGACAGAGAAAGAGAGAGCAGAGGCTAACTGGAACCGGGGACTGAGTCACGGAGGCGGATGAGTCAGTGGCCAGTTTGGAACTAGACAAATCTGAGCCGCGGCAAGTCGCCGGTGTTAAGCCCAGACCAAAGCGCTTTGCTTATGCTAATTAATTTATAAATGTTTCTTTATCGCTGCCCTCTCCGATGGGGTCCTTTAGCTAGGGTAATGGGTATCTGAGAAATATATTTTGAAAATTTCTGAAATTATTTTTTTCTCTTTCAAGTGGCTAAATAGACTCGGCTGTTGATGCTGCTTAAGAATATATATAATTTATAGGGTGGAAAATGATTCCTTCACTGCTTTTCCAGCTTCTGATATTTTTGAAACTATAAAATATTTCAATTTAAAAGATTATAAAATTTTTAATAATTAAGAGAAAACTGTTTTTTCGATTAACTTGATGCTGTAAATCAATCAAAAGACTTCTCGCAAATATGTCTGTAGAAGTTATCGCTTTATATGTCGATTTAAGCGTTAGAAACCAGCACAGTATTATCGATATTATCGATATTTATGACCAAGTCTAGTAAACAATTGAATCGGTATTGACAGTTCTATTTGCATAAGTTAATATATATTAAATTCTATAAAAAAGCACCTCGACACACACACATTTTTTTTGGGTTTTTTTTTCATTCGAAGGCGGGGGCAGTTGGATTTTGAATGTGAACGAGGCTAAAATACAGACGAAAGTGTACCGGGCATTGTCAATGGGGGAATGACACATCGTTGACTTGGCCGACGACGTCTTTCAATTAACCAAAAGCAACAATAATAGCAACAAATGCAATACGTTTTGTTTTGCTTTGGTTTTCGTTTTGTTTATATTTTTTGTTGGTTTTTTTTTCGAGAGCTGGAACCGGAAATGCCCGAATCGAAGCGAGATATCCAACTCTGAATCGGAATCGAATCAAAGCCTCTATGGGGAAAAAAACTTGAAGCTCTGGTCTTTTTGTTGTTGCTGTTAAGTCATAAATATTTAAATGTGGCGCTTAAGCTGTTAATTTACACAACAAAGCGAGGAATTCAGCGGAAATCGTTGCAAAATTCAAAGAAATTGGGTTCAGATTATGCCAGGGAGAAGATTATTAGGGAGAGAAAACATTTGTAAGTTGAAAGAAGAAATAGATCGAAATTATAACGTAAATTATTTTTTTAAACCTATAAAATGTACAAGTTAATTTAATTATTAACAATTCAGGCTCAGACACCTGTGGCAGCGACAGGAGCATCTGATGACCCGCCGTCATCGGCATCATTATCCGGCATCTTGATGCATTCTGGCATCTGCTCCAAAGTCGGTTTGCCAAACTCACACCTCGTCTCCGTTCGTGTTTGCATTTAATTAAGGGACTCGGGACAGTGGGACGCCGAGAGTACATCATATATGTACATATGTTTGTATGTCGAGGGTTCTGGGGTTTTGGGGTTAGTTTGGTATTTTTTGCGGGTTCCCAGCTTTGGCCACAAATCAATCCAAATGCGGTTGCGCAGCTGTTGCAGCAGCTTCACCTCGGAGCCACAGAGCTTCGGAGATGCAAGATGCAGGCTGCTGGGCAGGAGCAGGGTACCAGAGGGGTTCGAGCAACAATGTCACACATATTGAAATGGAATCTTTTTGGCCCATAAAACGGCCAACTGTGGCAAGCCAACATCGGTTTGGTTTATATTTTTTTGTTGCTTTCTTTTATTTCTTTAAAAAAGGAGCAGTTTTTTTTTTTTTTAGTTTTTGTTTTTATTATGTGCCACCAATGGCCGCAGTCAACCAACCCCCTTGACCCCCCCTGGTCCAGCAATTTCCCCATTTCGATCTTTAAAAAACCCAATCCCAATCCCGAGCCGAAAAAACCGCAAACTCACTTCCGTTTCGTATCGAGTACTTGTTGTTTTTGCCGCCATTTTGCAGGGAAAACAACTACAAGTAATACAACAGCAAAAAAAAGGGGACCACCTTTAAAAAAAAAAAAAAAGAATACAAAAATGAAGTCAAGAAAAATCCACTTTATTCACACCAACAAAGGCCACTTCAGTCAGACGACGCACTTTAATTAAGATTACTTCAAGACTTGAAAGCTATCTTCTGTGCACTGAGAGAAAATGGGAAAAGTGTTGTAAATTATTGTAAAATTATTATATTTAAGAAATATAAAGGTTTTGTTATATTTAAAATCAATAAATAGGAATTTCTCGAGTAAAATGCTGTTTTTGTTATATATGTAGGTATTTTAAAAAGCTTAAAAAACCTGTTAAAAAAAATATTTAAAAAAATAATTTAAACAATTTTTGAGTAAATATTTAATGCAATTAGGGTTTAACTTAAGTTTTTTGCCTGTTTTTTTTATTATAAATATTGAATATATATGTTTAAAATATGCCAGGTGGTAGTACTTTATTATATTTATTGTTTATTTTAAACATTTTTAAAGTTTTTAAGGATTGCAGAAAAATTTTTAAATTGTATAGGTATATTTTAAATAAATGCCATAAAAATATTTCTTAATTCTTATTAGTTGATTTTGTAAAATATAAATATAAATTAAACGTATGTAGATGCAAAGAAGTGCAAGAAATTCAAGGAAATAAGACATCAAGCATTTTTTCTAAGCCTTTTGTTTACATAAATAAAAATAAATTAATCAAATAAATACCCTCATTAAATTCTTATTAGTTCATTGAGTAGTTTTTAGTATTTATAAAACAGTTTTATAAATTAATCGTATTCGCAATATTAGTAAAAGAAATTTAAGGAAATAAGACATAAAGACATCTTAATTTTTGGCTTATAGAAAAAGCTTTTTTAAGTTAAAAAAATATATATTTAGTAATAAATTTAAATGACCAATACTTTAAATGAAGGTATTTTTTCATGTATTAATAAATAAGAATTTAATATTAAATATCAAAATCCCTTCAAATTCTCTACTTGGTTATTCTTGATCACAATCAGTGGCAAGATTATGTTGCAACTCCTTGGTATGTTGCCTAATTTTGGCCAGTTTCTTGCAGAAGCCTCCACAGCCAGACAGACTTGCGGTTTCTGTTTGGATGGACTGATCGGAGTGCATCCGCTTTTGCTTTTGCTTCCCCCTAAGCCCCATCTCCTTAATACTTCGACTCGAACGGATATATGGCCAAAATCGAAGATATCCGGTCACAGAGCCGTGGGATTGCAATGGGAAGTGCAAAAATATATATATATATATATATATGTTTGCTAAGCAAAAACTCTCGAGTTTTCCAAGCTCATATACTTGGGTGTATTATGTACATATATTTTCCTTATATATCTTTTGCTTCTTTCCATTGCGTATACGTAATTTCCAGGGAGGGGAATTCGCGCATAATTCCACGTGCTTTACGCAAATTACACGGTCTTGCCAGTGGGCACAGCCCCTTGTTTGCTTACCCCTTTTGGGCCACTAACTAACTTCACTAACTTGGCTTTCATCCCGTCCGTTTCGCTTCATTGCAACCTCATTTGGCCAAGTTTGCGGTGGGTCCACCCCACAGGCCAGCCAGCAGTCTGCAGGCCTTAACCCATGTTGTTGCTGCAACGCAATTTGCGCCTTAATTGAAACATTAAAATGTGATAAGTGCCGGGTGAAAAGTTCCATGCAACTTGTAATTTTCCTACCTTTCATTAAGGCCCGAAAGCTACGCCCATGGTTTTGTGGTGGGGTGCAGTGCGTATGGCAAATATTTCCATTATTTAAATGGGAGTTATTAGAGGGTGCTTCTTACTAAATTAAAATTACTTAATTAAACTTTAAAATAGTTCACGAATTTAGAATGTTATAGAGATAATTTAACACTAGATATTACATGTAAAAAAAAAATTTTGTATGAAATGCTTTTTAAGAGTTATCGATAAGCAAATCGATGAAAAATAGTTTTTTTTTTATTATATTTGGCTTAATTTAAATTAAAATTTATTCTATTTAGACTAGGAATGGCTGTGATATTTTTTATTTATGTTAATTCTTGTTTTTTTGTAGAATTTTCATATAAATTTTGACCTCTAAACCTTAAAAAATGAATACAGAAAATATTTAATTAAACGGAAATTTACTTAAAATTTAGTTAAATTCAAATTTATTCTATTTGTATTAGAAAAATATGTAAATACTTTTCATTTTCTTTTTTTCTTGTTTTTTTTTTTTTGTATTTTAATATCAATTTTGACATCTTAACCCCTAAAAAATAAATAAAGAAAACACTTCATTAAGCTCTTGGAACTTACCAAATCGAAAGAGTTTCTACGTTTCTTTCTTAATTTTGTATTTTATTTTTTTTTTTCTTGCTTCCTGAAATTGTTACTTTGTAGCCGTCAATTAAGCTTATAATTTAATACATTTTTCTTTGCTGTCCTAGAGCTGGCCATTTTTCTTTTATCGCTTCTAATGAATTTGATTAATTGTGCGACATTTTTGGCGCTGCCTTTTTCGGGCAGGCCGACGGTCTTGGAAAGGGGATCGGGTGTAATTAATCAAAATATGCAAAGACCTTCCGCGGGCTGCGATGTCCCGCTGTGTTGCGTTGCTTAGGAAACCCCGTTTTCGATGCCTTGGAATTTTCTTTCGTCTTTTCACCTGACTTAACCCCTTTTGGAAGGACGCACTGCACTCCCAGGAGGAGAAGGAGGAGTGGGTGCCACACACACATGCCTCCCCTTTTTGGCCCCGCTGTTGTTGCCATGCATATGGAACGATGTTTTCAATTACCCATTCGGCCACGCCCACGCTTGCGACTGACAACTTGGAAAATGTCACTTGCTGGCGGTTGGGGGCAATCAAGGGTTAATTGGCCCCCAGCTGGCATTCATTTACCCCAGCTCCTTGGTGCCATTTCCTTTAAATTCTTCTAAGGTGTATCTTAAGGCCCTAAAGGTTAAAACTCAGTTAACAAACAGTTAATGTTAACCCATTCTTAACCCATTGTTAACCCTACTTAATTTAGAGTTAAGACTACCCTTTTAGGATCACATTTTCCTCCTGGTTAACCATATCCCTTTTGCCTTAATCTCTTACAGAAACCGATCTGATGGGCGCCGGCGAGTGGACGGGATCTTCCAGTTCAGCGGCGGCTTACTATCACAGCCACGCCCACCACCATCCCCATGCCCACCATCCGCATCATGCCCACGCCCATGCCCACCTGCAGCACCAAATGGCCTTGCCGCCGCCGCCTCCGCCACCAGCCGCTGCTCCCGTTTCGGTGGGCGGCAACGGAGCCACCATGGGCGTAGGCGTGGGCGTGGGTATGGGGATGAATCATTATGGCGGCGGCTACGATTCAGCCAACTCCCTGGAGGCCGGCAACTATGCTGCCCATTTGCCCGCCGTGCTGCCCGAGATGCATGGCCATGGATTTGCCACGGATCCCTACCAGACCGCTGGCTATGGCAGCAGCAGCGTGGGTGTGGCCGGCAGCGGCAGTGCCTCCAAGTCGGAACTGGACTACGGCGGGAGCTACAATCAGGCATGGTCGAATGGCTACCAGAACTACCAGTACGGCAGCTGCTCGGCCACGGCCCAATATGGTCCTCAGGCGGCGCCGCCTCCTCCGCCGCCGCCACCGCCGCCCGTGGTACTGTACCCGCAGCTGTACTCTACGGTCAACCAGAACCAGATCCACCTCCATCTGCACAGTAGCGAGAAGCTGGAGCAGTACCTGGGCTCCGCCACCGGCGGTGAGCAGCTGACCATCAGTTCGCTGACCGGCAGCAGCCGCTCCAGTATTGAAATTGGGGGGAATCAGGGGGATCAATACCAGCAACAGCAGCAGCAGCAGCACCTGACCCATTCGCACTCATCGCATGGCCAGCACGGCCAGGTGGTGGAGTCCTCCAATGAGGTCGGCGGCGTTGTGGTGGAGGCTGCACGGGAGGAGGACGTGGGCGATCTCACGCAGGTGTGGCGACCCTATTGACCCAGTCGGATAACCCGTCCAGTCCCGCCCTCCTTTGCCACTCACGCCCATGTCCACCCACATCCCCATCCGCATCCGCATCAACACCCACCGCTGCACCTGCACATCGAACTGAACTAGGCGAGCAGCAGGATCAAGAACTGTACAATTCTTTTTTTTTTTTTTTTTTTAGCTAATAAAGTATGTATAACTTAATAATCCCCAGATATTGGAGAGCTGTATATAAAGTTTATATATCCTAGGGAATAATCATAAACCGGAAAGGCCCTGTTTCCATTTTTGTTTTCAGAGTATTTTGATGTATCGATACTGTATTGATATATAGATAAATCTGTGAGATAAATCGATTTTTTGTTTGATATCGGACTTATCGGAATGAGAGACCAATTAATTGAAATTCTTCGTTAATATCAACTTATTAAAGTTAAATTGGTTATTTTTTTATATTTTGAATTTCGTTACAACAAAAAAAGTATAAGGACGGCAGAGAATTTCGATATATCAGTACTGTATTGATATTTGAGGTGAAAGTCGATAGTTAGTAGTTCAGTGCGATAAATTGACTTTTAGTTTGATATGTAAAGGAACAATCTTATCGGAATGATATATATTTTTTTATTTTTTGAATATTTTTCTATAATATCGACTTTTGAAATTAAACTCGATATATTTTTTTTAAATTTCGATATATTAAAGTTTACAATATTTTCGATATTAATCAGATTTTCAGATTTTACACAAACTGCTTAGACTCCAATTAGGAAACAGGGTTAATAGTCAGAGAAACTTCTATAACTTGAACCCGCAAAGAACTGTATCTGCATAAATATTTTTAATTTACAAAAATAAATAAATACATTTTTATTACATCAATCAATTACAGGTTCAAGTTAAAGTTGTTTCTCTGCAGCCTAATAATAATATGAATAAAAATATTGATATAAAGCCACCACCCACCCTGACACCTGACCAGGGGCTGTACATAATAGAATGTTTATAAATAAGATCTAAATTAAGCGTAAATTATGGACTATAAACCCAGAGAGCACCACCCTTTCCCAACAAATCATAGAGCAGCACCACTTTTTTTTTGCTATATTTAAGCCTAGAAAGATACTCGATAATGCCGCACAACTATCTATAAATATATATAATATATATAAATACAAAGATATATATTAATATACCATTGTATGTATACATTTTTTTTCTGTTACCTTGTGTGTGTGTGTGAATCTTCCAAAGGATTCAAAGTGAAAGCAAAAAGCTGAAAAGATCAAGAGAAGACTATAAATAAAGTTATCGTATTTATTTTAAATTGAATTTGGTGTTTATTTAATACAAATTTCTAGGGGTCCTCCTAAGCTTCACTTATCTAATTTTACAATTTACAATTATGCAAAACATTGTTTTTTTTTTCGGCTGACCACAGCAACAACAACTGTGCAGAGTTAATTATGCGCATATTTTAGATTAGAAGCAACAACAAAAAATTCGCAACACTTGCGAAAAAAAAATGCATTGCATTTTTGAGTGCGAAGCCCTAAAACTGCGCGTGTAAATAATAAATTAAAAGTTATTGCCAAACAGAAAGAACCACAAAGTGTGCACATACACACACACACACAGACACACCACACACACCGGCAATCTCCGTCGACATATTTCTCCGGATGATCTCCGATCTTCAGCAGCTCTAGTTCCATTTTCTGCGGTCGCACTCCGTGGCATAAATAAATTGGAGAAGAAGCGGCTCTACGGCAGCAGTGGGTTAGCAGCAGCCTTAACCCCTTGGCACCCTTTGCCGCCATTGCTGCCATTGCTGCCTGGCAGGCAAATCAAGGCGGGGCATTCAAGTGTTAAATTGCAAAAGACATTTCCATTGTCGGCAATTGCGAAACGGAAACCCTAGACAAGAGACCCGAGACCCTCTGGGTGGGGTCTCCACCGATAATCTATACCCTATGGCCTATCCACTGGAAATAATCGATTGATTTCGATCGATGTCTTTGGAAAAATCAACTCTTGTTGTTCTATAAAGTATATACATATATTTAAGGGGAATTCATTTACTATACAAGATTATTAGGTAACTCTAAACTTTAACATTAAATAAAGTTTCAATATTAAAAATAAAAATTAACGTTATTATTTAGCACAATTGTTGCCGATAATCATATTAGACCTTTTAAATCCGTGAAGTTTTTAAAACACTTAAAAATGTGCCCAAAAGAAGGCAGTTGAAGAGATCGTAGCATACTTAAAGGGAGCCTTTTAAGGATTTCTACAATATTGATTAGTATAAAATGTAAAATATAAAAGTAAATTATCATTTGATGAATAAACATGTAGTTTTAAATTAAATATAAATAAATTAATTAAATAACAAATCTGTAGACTTTAGGAATACCAATCCCCATATCCCCATAGCCTTCTCTTTCACTGTAGAAGCCCGATCCAGGCAAGCGTTAAAGATCTCTCCCTCCTACGGCTTGGCCTTTCTTCGGGCAGAAGCCCGACACACGTCTTAGCATCGTTCCAGTATACATAGAGTAAGTGATCCACTCGAAGATCTTGCGGTGGCCCAGAACAAAAGGGGAGAAATACGGCGAGTCTCGGCGGGAAACTAGTAACTTTGTCAGCAGTTTATGATGGGCGACTTGAATTACCATTGTGGAGAGAAGAAGCCCAAGCCCAAGCCCAAACCCAAGCTCAAGCCCAAGCTAATTAACTCACTATGAGGCAAAAGTAGAGTCCATCTCACAGGCTACCGTGTGCAATGGGGGAAGGAGGATGCCTGTCCTGGGTGGTCCCGTCCAACAATCCTAAAGCAGAAAGGAAAGACAATTCATGAATGGATCGTTTTATGAATTGACAAAGGTGAGTCAAGCCTAGCTAAAGATAGAAGAATGTGTTGACCCATTTTAAATGTTGTTTTGTCCTGTTACCTAAACAAGTCAGTGATAGAAATCTAAAGCCTTTAAACATTTAGCTTCGTCAGTCACATTATTTGCCATTTTCAAATGAATACAAATTTTTGAACAAAGTTTGTATCTGCAGATAAATTGGGTCTTGCCGCCGGTAAGATTGGCCTTATTCTGGTGACCTGGAGCTTCGTCACACAGTTTGGGCTTGCCGCCGACAAGCTGGAGACCTCGATGGTGTCCAATCAGACTCTGGTTTGGCACCATTCACCGGTCATCGAAGCTCTTGAAATAATCATTGAGAATCTCCATTGGATATAGCGAGCCGAATCCCTGATCTGGAGATATTGTTGTTAGTGATATGCAATTAAAATAAGCATTTTCTAAATTTATAAGAAGAATATACAGATGTTTGACAGATAAATATTTATACATGGGCTTTGCTACCTTTGGTTTATGAAGTCATCAAGCTGATTTCGTTTTAACCTTTAAATTAGCAAATCAAATTATATTATGGGTGAATCAGACAACTCTGGGTTAGCATTACGCATAAAGTTTACAAAAATCATTGCGGACACAGCTAACCTTTTTGAGAATCGCCGAGAGAGGTGATTGGCCATTTCTGCACTCTCTCTCTCTCTCCATCCTCCTCTCTCTAGGATGACTTCCTGTCTTGCTTTCTCTCTTTTGAGATGGATTTCAGTAGCTATGTGAGTGGGTGGGGGGGCTACGAAGTCAAACAAATAACCTTTTCACCTGCTTTACCTCTTTTTTATAGCAATAAGCTTTTATAATGCCCCAAAAACAGCAGCAGATGCCGTCCCGCTCCGACATGCATTAAGCGGAAACTGCTACAGTAACGGTAAATGCCAGTGCGAATGTAAACGTAACGGTAACTGTGCTACTTTGTCTGCGAATTTCGTTAAACAACAAAACAAGTTCAAATGAAGTTGTATTCATCTCATTTGGGGTGCGTGTTTTCCGCAAATAAACCAAAATGAAATCCGCAACAACAAAGTCCAAACGGAGCGGAACGGCACCGAGGAGAGCAGCGGCAAAATCAACAATTACAATAGCAGTTAAGCGCCACCCACAACACACACACACACACACACACACACACACACTAGCACTCGCACATAAACAAACAACACAAAAAAAAAACAAATTCAGAACTCAACTTGGCTCGAAAAATAAAGAAAAAGAAAACACAAGTGAAAAGCACCAACACCAGCAACAAATTAAACGAACGTTGAAAAGTTACCACCCACAAAAAAGAGCGTTTCTGACAAAGAGAACCCAAGGAAGAGAGCATTCCAATTGATTAAGAGAAATGTGTGCCAGTGGAGCTGACAATAAGAAGAGCAAGCGAGCCGTTGCTTAAGGGGGTAAGAGATGCAACACCTTTTAACAGGTCGAATTTTCAGAAAGGTATTTAGTTAATAGTATTAGTATATATAACTGTTTTTTATTTTGATAATTGTAATGGAAAAGCTTGGAAAAAATGTTAAAAATATATTTGACTTTTGGCAAACATGAAAGCATACATATGTATTTACATATATATACATTATAAGGACTTACAATCCCTAATGTTAACCACTTTAAAATCAGATGCAAGAACAAAGTTCTCCAGGTTTTGTTTTATATTTCAAATATTTTTACGATTAAGGTAAGTATAAAATTTTTATTTATTTTTACCTACTTTACTAAGTAATATTTATCATAATTTTATATTGAAAATATTAAGCCTTAGCTACTTGAAACAAGCTACGAACAGCTGATTTACTCTCTTAAAACTGCCCTCTCTTCACACTCACATTTTGCTTTCTCTTCTCTTTCTGTTTCTTGTTCCATCCCTCCCTCTCTCTTAGCTTTTTTTATCAGCAAAATGATTCATTTTTCGTTTTTGGTAACTTGGCTTCGATTTGTGCATAATTATTTTGGATTTATCATGCGAATCGCTCCACAATCAACGAGAGAGAAAGAGAGAGACGAGGGATGTGAGAACCCGATCTGGGGAGTTAGCCCGGTGCACAGGGCTTTCCCTATCGCCGCGCTTCTGACGTGTTTATCGAAGCCACTGGCACACGCCGCGTATGAGTAATGCGCCCCTTGATTTGCATACGGGGTAATGGGCCGAGATCGGGATATAGTATATCGGCGAGCTCCGATCCCCATTAAGTTGTCGGAGTTGGCGGCACGCATGCCGCACGCCTTGGGATTTGGCCAAAAAGTTGGTTAGTGTTTTTGCAGCAGGTCTTGCACCACAGTTAAATCGTGGCATTAAAGTGTTAAACACCTGGTCTCCAGTCTTAGCACATCGCCAAATCCATTCTTACACTGACAAAATAATTAATAATATCCATAAATATAGATTTTATACTTTTTTTAAATTTAATTAAGTGTAAAATAGAAAAATAAATTAGTTTAATTTTTTTTAATATATTTTTTGTGCGATAATATTGATAGTATAGTATTAAATGCGATATTTTTCGTTGCTTCCAGTTTTCCAGAATATTTTCGATAAGATGTATTATCCTTTTAAATTATCCTTAATTGACTAACCTTTCCCCCAGTGCATTCCCATTCCGATGTGGTGCTTCGATTTCGTATGTAAATTTGATGCTTTGCCTAATTTGGCTTTTTTGACTTTTTGCTGGGACACCAAATGAAATTAGCTTCGTTGCGTTGCAAAAACCATCGACCATCGACGCACATAGAAGCGGAATTGAAGCGAAAGGCATCCAGGACATCATGGGCGCCGAAGCGAAGGGGGACTGCCGCTCGAGCAGGTGGGGAGGACGACTAATGTGTTGGCATGTGTCAGACACGCATCAAATGCAGCGACAGCCGGGAAGTACGCAAAAAAATCACAACAGGATGGGTGCAAATGAACGGAGTCCTGACAGAGTGCACTCACCTGCAAAAGGCTAATATTGCTGAAGAGCAATTAACGAGTTTAGATAGATAATACCAATATATTTTATATAACAATACCTTCTGTATACCTTCCGTATATTCAATATATTTACATTAGCATATTATCAGCCAAGAAATGATTAAGGCCTTCGTATAACAGAGATGATGAATACCATGGACTCTTTGTCTGATGGCCAAGATGACTATGAAGGCTTCCATGTCGAATGATTCAACTTGATTCGTAGTCAACGACTCATGCTCGATATATAGCAACATAATGCAAATGCCCTCTTGATTCATGGATTAATCACAAATCAATAACCTTGATTATAAAAATATCATAGAAAATATGATAAAGAGCATGGAAAATTATGGTCAATACTCATGGATTTAGCTTGAAGTTTAATCTCTGTCTTTAGGCATTTTTTCTAAGGTCAAATCAATTGCTGATCAGGGAAACTCCTGGGAAGAAGAAGACACTCGAAAATGATCATAATCATCATATTATATATTTTATTTATTTTAGAAACAGGGAAAACCTTAGTCATTACTAAATATTTTAAAAATCAAGCCAAAAGCCAATTTCTATTACTGCCAAGCTCATTCTCTTTTTTGTTTATTCTGTTTTCTCTCAGTGCACGCGTTGCACTCATTCTCTGAAGGTCACAGGGACAACGACTGCTGGGGGGATGGGCGGGTTTTATTGGTTATGGGTGAAAACGCGGTTGCCCTTGCGGATGCTGCTGCTGCTGCTGCTGTCACCCGCTTGCGACTTTCGTTGATGCGTCGATGATGCCAGTGGCGTAGTAAAGGGCGCTACAACCCTCCATCCCCCCAAAAAAGAGTGGGGTCATAGGGTCAAAAGGGGGCTGGCTGGGTTACCTGTGAACTTGATTAGCGGTTTTCTGTTGTTGCCACTGCCGCAGCCGCCGCTGCCGCCGTACAGTAGCGCCTCTCAAACAAAAAAAAGTTTTCATTCTCCGACAGAGAATTTTCCAAGGATTTCGAATCTGTAATCAAAATAATTTTAAGATTTTTTTTTTTAGAAGATATGAGCATTCAAAGTGTAACTTGGGTAAATTGGTCGACTTTTAGATAAAATTACACAAAAACTATAAAACCAATGCTCATGGTTTTTACTTTATATGTTTAAATGTTAGATACATTCAAAAACTGTTAAAGAACCTAAAAGAACGGCAGTTTGGTTTGGTTTTGTACAGATAAATCGCTACCTTCTGCCCAAAGTAGTCTTTAAAAGCTGACGCTACTGTGCGCCGCATCATCCCCAAAAAACTTATCGCCAGTGATTAGTGACTGCTAGTTGCTGCCACATCATTATAGCTACTTTATTAGCCTTTTGATTATTTTAGCACCAATTTGTTGTTACCGGTGTGCCGCTGCGATACCCAGCAGGGTATTACCTTTCGATCAATGAACTGGCAGAATCGAGAATCACTTTATCAAAATACTCTTTGCCTTACAATAATATTTTTAACATTACCTAAATTTTTAAACTTATAATATTAGCTAAAAAAACATTATTCTAAAACCCATAATATTTTTTATAACATATAATATTAATTTGTATTGATTTAGAAATATATAAATTAGGTCCAAGAGATAAATTTTATTCCAAAAACTTTGAAATGTTTTATATAAAACGTACTATCCTTAGCAGGTCTATAAACTCAAGTAAAATCTTATTTACATTATTTCTTAATTTAAAAAATCTTTAAAAATTAAACAAAAACCTTGCCCTAAACAAGGGTATTCCACTTTTGGGTTCCCTAAATCCTAAACCTGACTCTGGCTGCTGCCGCCCAACCGCATTCGCTTTGATGTTGTTGCTGGGATTTCGAAACCGCTTATTAAATATACGCAATGCAAATAAAATAATAAGCAGCAGGGACACAAAAAAAAAACACAACAACAAAAACAACAAAAAAAAAAATGCAATGGCATCAACGAAAATGGGATAAACAAATTTATTTGCTGGCTAATTGAAAAATGAAAATGACTTTGCCCGCTCCACGAGTGCGTGTGAAGCGGTGAAAGTGCTCTCACCTGCGGTTGGGTGGGTGCCATTGGGGGGTAAAAATTGCGGGAAAATTGCTTGAAAATAGTTGGGAATTTAGGGGGAAAACTAATAGCGAAGGGCTATGGTCAAAGCAAAAATCCGCTGCAGTTTGAAATGATGTCAGGGCAATGGGGTCATCACTTGGTATAATCAGAAAATGACTAAAGTTAGACAAATGTACTTGATTTTATGTAAATTATTTACTGGGTAATTGCCAGTAAGTAGGTTTAATTATAATATTAACAATATTAGAGTGTTAAATATCATTTAATTTCACTTTATATTTCCATTTCCCTTTAGAAAATCTGCATTAGCGGAAGAACAATCAAAAAATAAATATAATAAAACAGTTAGTGGCTTCTCGGACTTCTGGCCAAGTTCTCTGTATCGGCCGGAATCTGCTGCACGATTTGCCAAGCGGCCAAATGGGTAAAACCCAAGGCATAAGCTTTTTAATTTTTGTATTTTTTTTTTTTTACTTTTGCGTCAAGTTTATTTGTTTATATGGCACAATTGAGCAATAACAACAACTAAGGGTAGATGCTGATAGTTAGTCGAATATTAAGTGCTCTTTATGGTGAATAATAAATAATAATTAATTACTAATTTATTTAAATAGGAAAATGTTTAATAAAATAAAAAGCCTTAAGGGCAATCAATAACCCAAGAGTCTTGTTTCATAGTAAAAATCTATATTTAAAATATAAATATTCGTTCATAATTAAAAGTCTATATTTAAAATATGAATACTCTTTCACAATAAAAATTCTACATTTAAAATATAAATAGAATTTTCCAAAAAATGTATATAAATACAAAAAACTTAAATATAAACTACATTACATTTTAAACACCTTTTAAGGGTTTCTAAAAAGCTCAGTAATTTCTGGAGCAACCAAAAATGTATTTTTTAAATTTTCTACAGATAAAATGTAACTTTTACTTAACCAATTTCCATTCGCAAATACCTCAATTTTCTTTTTTGAACAGTATCAATAGTGACAATAGATCCGACTCCCTCTGAATCCCCGAAGAGACAGTGAATCACGCGACGATGACGACGGATGACAACGCAATTGAAGCTCCAGCCAGCTGGTCGCACCTCAGACTTATGGCCACAAATGTACCCATTTAGCCATATAGATTATATAGCCGTATGGCCATAGTCGGCGGCAGTTCGCGGTCCGGCGATCTGAGCCGCTGCACGTAACCCACGGATAACCCGGCCGCCATGCTGCACGGAGAGAAATTGGGAGCTATTTGTAGATATTTATATTAAAATGTGTATGGAAAAATACCAAGTTAAAGTTAAAGTTAAGTTAAATTTTTGTCTTAAATCTTTATGTCTATGTGTACGTGATCTCTTCATAATTGTTTGCAGTGTATAGCAAGCACTGCCCTGAACTTGGACTCCCATTCGCAAGTCCATTCCACCGTATTTGTATGCAGGGCTCGTTCCTATCAATGGGAACTCCACAGCAAAAGCCGGCTACAAAGTTGGAACACTGAGGAAAATATTTTGGGTCTTTAAAAAAGAAAAGAAAGTTAACATATAACTTTTTTTGTGCAAAAAATCGATTATATTGATTGATATATCGCATCTTTAATAATCGAAAAATAGGAAAATCAATAAACCAAACCAAAAATTCTAATATTTTCAAAAAATATTTATATTTTAACGTTAAATTTAATATTTAAAATTTAAATACATCGATATTAGTACATTTACAAGCAAAATAATCGGGAAAAAAAGAATGAAGTAAATTTATTTACACCTTTAAAGATAAACATTTGGATAATATATAAATATTTTATTAAATAAATTCGATATTTAAAAATTTCGATATATACAAATCAACGATATTTCTGATACGATAACCATCAAATGTTTTTCGATATATTAAATCGAACTTTTCCTCTCGATACAAGTAGAGTGTTTGTAGTGGCTCAACTATTAAACATTATTTATTATTATTTAAAGATCAATAATCTTTGCCCTTGAGCCTTTTGCTGTCAGTGCAGCGGCAACAATGCAAATTAACAATTAACGCAGGATATTTGGTGCAACCGCAGCCAGCGGAGCCGCGAAGGAGCCACGAAATAGAGATTGCCAATTTGTCGGCCTCTCGCCTTGGCTTTAACCCATTCATGCCCCAAAGAGGGACAGAGAGCAAACATAAATCAAAGCGTCCGCGTCAAGAGTCTGGAGGAAACCGGTTTCCCCCATAGGGAACCCGGGCGACTCTATACCCTGAGGTAGGTTAGGGCGTGGGGGATGGTTGCACCACATCTCGGGGTCTCGACACGGGATTTAGCCGGGTTCCCGCTCGTACTTGTAGTTACTTATGTATCTCGACTCGACTGGAATCTGTCACAGCCAGTTGCGCGTGCCAAGTTGAGTCATTTGGTTAATTCTGTCCGGGGATTTTCGACAGTGTTTTGCAAGGTGTGTGTGTGTGGGAAAAAGCAAATAACATATGTGCAGCGTGGCAGTGAAAAAGAGCATTTCATTCCAGGGTATTCGTGGCTTAAACACTCAACACTCTTCCGAAAATAATCATTTATTAGTTATTAATTAATATATATTTGTATACCTTTAAATCTTAAAAATAAGAAGCAACAACAGTGCGTATGCGTAATATTTAATATATTATTTCATCTAAACCGAAACTCATATACCTCAAGATAAAATCCAAACGCAATCGCAAATTAGTCAAGCAACTAATTCACAATTAAAGATCAATAGTTGCTTTTTGCAACTTTGAAGGCATCTTTGACCTCACCCTCGGACACACGCCTTTTTTGATGGCCTGGTTTTTACGCTCTCTCATTTGTAGAGGCGTGCGAATTCCGTGGAATTTTGTTGGCTCGCAGGTAACTGTTCTATTAATACACCACACACCTGAGAACGGGGTGGCTGGACAGGTGCGTTGCGGTGTTTCCGGCTGTGGAAGGTAGAGATGACCAGAGATTGGCCCTTAGCTCGAAGGGGGGCATTTTTCAAATTGAAAAGTGAGCCAAAAAACCGCAAGGTTCTTAACTACCTCTATTTATTGGCTCAGATAATAGATGCAAAGGGTCCTCCGGTCTGTCCTGCCATGGACATTGTAGGTACACTGGAAAAATCAGGAAATTGAAGGATAAATAAAGTATAATCCAAGGCAGCATCATAAAACTATCAAATTACATAAATTCCCCCCCTTTTTTCTTTAGTGTATTTCCTTCATTTGGGCTTTATCCTCTTTTGACTTTTGGCCGCCCATCCTGGTGCGAGGACCAAGTGTGGCCCCCGTTTTGGAAATGCAAAAACGCACCGGATGCACCGGCAGAGGAACATGCACTTGCACCTTCTCCTCCTCATCCCTCCCCTCCAGCCTCCTTGTTAACCTTATGTCCCGTTTTTTGGTCCTCCCTTCAAGCCCCATGTAGATGGGACACAATCGAGCAGACAACGAAACCTACAATTTGATTATCGCAATGAGAATTGCAGCACTTGGCAACGACAACGATTCACTTGGGACCTGGGACCCTTCCAGAAGCGGAATAGGTTTAGGTTAAGGGATTGGGATTGGGGTTGAGGTTGGGGTTTGGGGGCTTCCAAAGGAGTAGGCTGGACAGCAGCACCCTTCCGAGTCGCGTTCGCATTTTGTCAACATGTGTAGCTGTCTGTTTTAATGGTCAATTTCTCACTCTAAATGGCTGCCGGTGCCAAAAGCCAAAGGAGCAGCGTAGCGTAGCCCCTGGATAAGGAGTAGGATGATGATGATGGGTCAAGTGGCGGGCCCCGGGCTATGAACAAATCTAAGGAGCATTGAGGCCTTTAAATACACTACTAAATGGAGGGATATCCTAGACTTTGGTAAGGAATTAAATATATAAAATCTATTGATTAAGATTGAAGTTTTAAAAATAAATAAATTAATAGTGTTTCTATTCAACGCTTTGCTATTAAAATGTAAAAATTAATTGGGCCTTTTGAGCTGTTTCTTTATTATTTATAAATATTTTATTATATTTCTTGATCACCCTAAAATATATTTTCTAAATTCCCAAAGTGCATTTTGTAGTCGTTGCTCCCCCACAGTAATCCTCTAGGTTGGCCATTTTTTCTTGAACCCCCTATTTGCCAGTCCGGAAGATGCGAACGAAACGCATTTTGCGGCCAGGCCACTTGCTCCTCCAACTGGGATCTCTGACTACTGACCAACTCCAACCACCAATTTCATCTCCAATTGCAGGGCGCATCTCCGCCAGTGGGGATTTGATAGCCGTTGGCCGGAAGTATAGCCAGAGGAATCATAGTTGCAGGGACTGAGGAGGTGGAGGAGGAGCCATGTAGGCTCCTGAATCTCCATAAACTCCTGGTTGCCTTCCCACCTCCTTTTTGGGGGCCCATCTTCTAATGGGAGCAAATCATTTACAGATGTCGCAACGCTTTGGATAAAAATTTGCTGTCACAGACAGCAGGAGGAGACCGCTAGACGATGCACCGCTCGCCCACTCAGCCAGTTGGCCACGCAACCACTGGTCCTCGGGGTCCACAACCCCCCCAGCCCCGCACCGCGCCATCACGACGGCCTGACCTTAAACGCTTTTCCAAGCAGGAAATGCATTTTCATTTAGCAGCGGAAGTAGCTGCAAATGAGCTTTTAGTTTTTGCTCACCTTTGCTCCTGACGGCGCTCTTTTGCAGTACGCATTTCCGGTTAACCGTTCGCTTGGATCCTGGACTGGACACAGGACACCGGTATGCTTCTCCACCTGTTGATGCACCTACTCAAGCATTAGCATTAGCGGCGGCGGCGGCGGCCAGTCATTGGTGATTCGATTTGGTACCAGGTTTAGGGGGTTACGGGATAGGTTTTGGGTCCAGCACCTCTGCCTCTGCCTCGGAAATATGCGTCTGCCACACGTCCGCTAAGCGGTTGTGTGTGTGTGTAGGTATTGGCATGTGGCTACACTCTCAAAAATAATGGTGATATAGATTTACAGACAAAAGTTTGCTTTAATTTTTCAATTTTTTAGGTAATTATTAAGTTGAGAAGGCTTTAGGTAAGAATCCCCTTAATTCTTAAAAATCCTATTTTAATTGACCAATTTTGTGGGTTTAATGTGTAGCAGTGCACACATAATCCTGGTGAGTTAATGGCATGACGTTCAATGAAGTTCATGGGTGTACTGGGCGTGTTTGAAATTTGTTTTTAATCGTATTAGCGGACACTTGAAATTAGTTTGGTCCGCAGATTCAGTTTAAAGGATTACAACGTTCTAGGGTCAACACTTGACGGGGTTAACAAACCGAGAGAAACCTTGATAAAAATTAGGAAATATATGCAAAATAATTGCAATGCCTTAATATTTGTTGTTTTGTCAAAGAAAGTTGCATCCGAAATTAGGCAGGATCAAAATTAAGTCTTATTATTACTAAACAATTTAATTGAGAGGATTTAAAATCACGGTTAATAGCAGTTGTATTATTTACTTTAAGCCTGGCTGTTAAGCCCCAACTAATATACTTCTTTGACCCTGAATCCCCGCCTTCTTGACCCTTGAACTTCGCGTCCTTTTTGGCCGATGGCAATTTACCAACGGCCCTGGCCCCGAGTAAATATGTCAAGTGCAGGCGGCAAGGCCCAACAAAAAAATATTTAAAAAAATACATATTCTACATATATAGAAATCCAAAGAGTGGGTAAGGCCACAGAAATGCTTTGGCTCTTTGGTGCCTGCATTTCCGGTTGCACTCAGTGCCGAACCTGGACTCCAGGTCCAGTGTAAATTGGTCAACTAAATTATGCAGCAGTGGCAGTGGCAGTGGCAGTGGCATCGATGCAGCCGAGCTGTTAACTGCCCGACTGCATCGGCATCTGTATCATTTTGCAACCCTCTTTTTGGATTAAGCCCACTCCTTGGGTATGCAAAATCCCAGGACTCGACACCAGGAGCAACAGCTGAGTGAAATTTGCATTCTATAAAATTTTAAAGCTAAATAAAGTGTCGCCACCACGGGTCATGTGGCTGTTGCTGCTGCTGCTGCAGCTGCAAGATGATGTTCCAAGAAATGTTGCTCCTGCTGGCAGGACTCTGAATGTCATTTTTAAAAAATTATTTTACAAAATATTTGTATTTGAAAAATGTAAAAAATGTTAAGACATCTTTAAACTTGACTTAACTTTTAAGCAACTTTTTAAAGTCTAAAAGTATCTATTTGGAAAGTAATTACTTACCTTCTACATTGTCTTGTCTAATAAAATTTATTTTTTTTTAAATATAAATTTATTTGTAGATATTCACTACTACTAATAATAAAATTAATAAATATTATTATTCAAACTCAGACATTTTGATAATTGCCTTCCCCTAAGTCATATTTGGCTTATTTAAATAATAAATAAAATTAATAATACTTATATAATTGATAATATACTTTAAAAAATAAATATATTTCATATTTCCCAACCTTACTGATTCCCATTTAAATATCCATTTCTCCTTTATACATATACTTTTTGCTCCGTCCGGTATCAAGTCGGCCAGCCTCTTTTTTGGTCGCTTTGGCCATATTGATGCCAGCCAGAAACATATGTTCGCGGTCTTTATTTGGTGGTCAACTGGTTCAGTGACTCCTCCTGGAGGCCGTGGCTCCCACCCCATTAACCACCCCTCTCGACCATCGCTAGCCGGGCTATTTGTCACTTGCAACCGCGACGGCCATTTCCGTCGGCCAGTCGCCATATTTATGCTGTTGGTTGTAGTTATTTTTTTCGGTTTATATTCTGTTTTTTTTTTTAATTTTTTTTTTTTGTTTTTGCCCTTTTCAAGTTTATGCAGTTGCAAAATTGCTGACAATTGATAGGCCATGCCAGTGGACCAGGTTCCCTGACTCACCCTCCACGAGCCCCCCTCCACCCCACTGTAGTCTTGACTTGGCCCTCTCGTTCGGTGGCCACAATTTAGCGCGGAGCGACTACCGAAAACTGCAGCAGCAAATATCATTGAGCACTGAGAGAAAAATCGTTAGATATTTAATCTAAAATCTTTGTAGGGTATTATAATATATTCTTTATCAGCATCAACAGCCAAGTCGATCTAGACAAGTCCGATAGAAAAAAATATGTTACACATTTTGTCCAACATTTTATAAGGGAGTAAATAGTTTATATTGTCAAAAATTGGTTTTAATTTAAATATTAAATTAGTATGTAGATTCCTTAATATATAAAATAAATAACATAAAAAAAATAATTAATGATTTTTGAAGTGATTAATGGATTTATTAAAAGAAATGTACCTAGTTTTTCAAAATTCAAATAGTTAAAATTATCAAAAAAAATGGGAAACATTTTAGTTTAAAAAACATTTTGATTTACTTTTCCAATGTGTTCGCTTTTATTTTCCCAGTGTATTGATCAAAGCCAAGCAGATTGGCTGCAACGAACTCAGTCCCGGACTCCGTCACTTGATGAATGCACAAAATAATGGGTATGCATAATGCCAAACAGGAAATAAATTATGCTCAGGCGGAGGGAGGAGGCAGAGTAAGTATTTTTACTGCCAACAGATTTCCAGGAGCAGAAGCAGAAGCAGGTAAGGTAATCACAACAATCATCATGATTATCATTAGCAGCAGCGCCATCATCATAGCGATATATACAACTCCCCAACGACAATCGGAGAAACACTGTGCAGCAAGGTTCATAGTTTTCTTAAGAGCCAGTATTTATAAGATTGAAGATATAGCTTATAAGAAACAAGAAACAAGCAAAGATTAACTAAAAAATAAATGTTTTTTTTTACATATATTTTAATAAATATATTTACTACTTGAACAAGTTATACCTGAACCTTTGGCGGGTAATAAAATATATATTTTTAACCTCTCAGAGTCATATAGAAATAATCTTTTATATTTTAGAATTTTATTTCAGCAAATTTGAACAATATATATTAAAAAATATATTTTTATAATTGTTTATAGATTTATTTATTGATTTATTCATTTATTTCGTAATTTACTAAATAGTTAATTTATTTTTTATATTTATTTACTTATAAATTAATTCACTTGGTTTATTTAAATTTATTTTATGTTTTTTTTATTTATTATATTTATTTTATTTATTTTTTTTTTTTTTGCCAATTCATTTTTTTTTTTTTGCGGCCAGTGTATAACACGATCATCATCGCTTTGCCGGCTGTCCATAGGCTAATTTTGTTTGATTTTGATTCTGATCGAATTAGCGTAAAATTGAGCGTTCGTCAACTTTGGGAGCGGGGTCGCGACCAGGTGCTGATCCCTCCCGCCAAGGAGCACAGTGGATGTCTGTGTCGGAACGTGGGCTCATTGACAAAGTCTAAGTTCAGATGCTCCTCAGAGCCGCGTGCGGGGCATTAAAGAGGCGTGGAAATCAAGCTCTCTGGGATGATTTGCATTTGCTGTTGTTGCTGCATGTTGCACGTTGCAGCACTTGAAAAAATTATTCCATATTTTAAAAGGGATTTGTGTGAAGAATTTCCAACTAAGAAATTATACTGGAGCTAGAAGGAAGTCTGCAAATTTACATTCTTGTAACTACCTTATTTATCTCTCATTTATAATACATTTCGTTCATTGGCTTATTGTTTTTCTAGTGTACCCTATGCCGCTCTAGGGTCGAGGTAATTGACCAAGTTATTTTGCGCTTGCTTGGCCCCAGCCCGGCCTGGCCCGGCCTGACTTGGCTTTGCTCCTTGGGGCAAATTGATTTTGCTTCGTGCCTCATCAGCAGCGACAATTGCCCTTGCGATGATCGCCGCGATGATTGGCCTTCCTGGGCTTCTTGGGCTTTTCTTCGTGCGCTCACGTAGCCTGACCCTGCCCTCGCCCTCACCTCCTCCGCCTCCATTGCAGGCCTCGTCCTGCTCCCCCTTCGGGAGCTGCCGTTGGTTGTCCCTTGGCCAGCTACCAGCTACCAGCTACCGATGTTTCTTGCGGTTTCACACTTTGGTTAAGGTTGCCTGCCCTTCGCACTCGGACTCGCACTCGCGGTCAGTCATTGGGTCACAGCCCCAAGCCCAAAAAGACGTTGTGCCGCCAAGGAGAACATGTCCAAAGGCAAAGGCTACTAGAAAGAGCTTGTTGTTTATATTTTTGAATGCTTAAAAATTAATTTCACCTAAAATTACAAATTAAAACTTATAGGGAAGAACTTTAAAGGGTGGAAACTAAGATCTAATATCGAGAAGCGTCTAAAACTGACTCTGGGCATTGTCCTCCTTGAGAGTCTTTGGGTTTAATGTGGTATTTTGGATCAAAGATTTGGATTTTATATCAAAAACTGGAGAAATATAATTTGTTGTTATAATTTCATTCTAAAGCTGATAACGCGTTGAAGGAGTCATTTCCGACCCTATAAATCTTATATATTCTTGATCAGCATAAACAGGCGAATCGTTTTAGCCATGTCAGGAGAAAAAAAATTTTGTGACATTTTTCCAAAATTTTATAATTTAAAATTGTCAAAATTAGGCATAAAATGGAATTAAAAAAAAACTTAAATTCAGTATGCAGTTTTTTTAACCTTATTAAAACTAACACAAAAATGTTTTCGGAATTGAATTTAAAGCATTTTTGGCTTAGTTATGAATTTGATAAGTTTTTGATTTTCCAAAAAACAAAAATATTCAAAAAAATTTAAACATATTTTCCAACTCCTGTCTCCACTCCCTCAGAGCGATTTTAAAGGACTTAGACACGTCCCCCACGTCCTTTGTAATCTTCAGGAACTTCTGGAAGCTCTATCCTCGCAGGAAGACCAAATAAACACAACTCCTGTATGTTTCTTCTTACAAAGCTTTGAGTTTACTTAACAATGGATGGCTGACGGCCATACAAAAAATGTTACAATTTTGTTATTGACCTAAACTATTACACAGAAAAAGCAATTATTCAAATGATTTAGATGCTTTTTACTTAATGTACTTGTCCATGAACTTCTTGTGGAAATCGGAACGCAGGGCATCGTTGACAAAGTGAGTCTTCTTTTCGGGCGCCGATCGGGCACAGTTCTTGAAGACGACATCGTCGTCCCAGCGGCGCTTGATCTTAAGGTCGCCGCCGAGTCCAGAGGCTCGACCCGCTGCCGAGGCAGCAGTGCCGGGCTCATAGTTGATCAGGGGATTGCCAGAGAGGATGTTCTCCATCCGAATCCGCTCGTCCTCCTGCTTCTTCTCGGCATCGCGGCGCGCCGTCTCCTGCAAACGTTCCTGCTTGATCTTCTGCAGTTCCGCCAGCAGGGCAGCATCATCGTCATCCGAGTCGCTGTCCGAATCGGAGCTGTCGTTGTCCAGCGGCTCATCCGCATCCAAATTGGCGGCCTGCTGTTGTTGCTGCAGCTGCTGCTGCTGGGCGGTGTCCGGCTTGGCCCGTTTGCCGCCGGCGCTGTTCGCCTCGATGGCCTTGCGCACAATGGAGGGCAGGGCCTTGCCAGAACCAGCCCCAGAACGAGCGTCACGCTCACGCTCCTCCAGCTCCTTGCGGAAGTCGCGGCCGCGGATCTCCTCGCTGGTGCCCTGGCCTGTCTCCCTGCAAGCAAAAGAGGTTTGTAGTTGAAATTGGATAGCCACTTGATGGCTACTAACCTGTATTTCAGCTTGGTGTGGCCTGGCAAGTCGCGGCTGGAGTACTGTTTGCTCAGGGCGCTCAGGTCCTTCTCGCCTCGCCCGGAGCCACCGCGGGCGGGGTCAAAGGTGGGCCGCGCGGCTGTGGTCATCTTTTATAAGTGATTTTCTTGCTTAAACAACTGAATATTTCAAAATATTGAAAGGAAAAACGCTTTTGATGCGTATTTCGATGGCTTGTGTATTTTTTTTATTACCAGCTGGCTAAAGATGGCACGGTGGCGATTGTACAGACTATCGACTATCGTCCCAGCTTTACCTCGATGGGCCGCACTGACGGAACAGCTGCTTGCCGCTGGGCAGCACTGCTGTGGTAAACAAGCGCGGACCGCCGCCGTTTCAAGCAATTATAAATCCGGATATTTAGCTATTTGTCCCGGGTACTTGCCCCACCGTTTCCCGTTGCTTTAGCCCATCCCCTATCCCCTTAGCCCCCGCCCACCTTTCGGTATGTTGGCAAACCTTCAAGGCCGCAGCGTCCACTTGTTGCGTCACAGCCTCCAAAGCGGCAGAAGGAGCTGGCGGCGAAGCTGGGCGAGCACGGCGGCCGACGGCGACAGCCTGACCATTGGAGATGTGACGGTGCCCCTGAGCAGGCCCAAGGATCCGCAGCTGGTGCCGCAGCAATATGGTGAGCGGAAATGTTCCCAAACTTGAGATCTGGCGGCAGTGCAAAGGTCAAGTTCCCAGATCATTCCAAGCTAAACCTCTGCTTCATCTTATCCGAATCTCTAGTTAAATACGCACCCGATGGCACCCTCCAGCTGACGCAGTCCGCCCTGCACCACCTGCGCTGGATGCTGCAGAAGGATGCCCTGCGGCAGGACATGTTTCTGCTGGGACAGCCAGGTCCAAGGCGCCGCCAGCTGGCCATGCAGTTCCTGGAGCTGACGCAGCGCGAGGTGGAGTACGTGGCCCTCAGCCGGGACACGACCGAGAGCGATCTGAAGCAGCGCCGCGAGATCCACAACAAGGCGGCGGTCTATCACGATCAGGGCGCCGTGCGGGCGGCGCTCAATGGCCGTGTCCTGGTCCTGGACGGCGTGGAGCATGCCGAGCGGAATGTGTTGCCCATTTTGAACAATCTTCTGGAGAACCGGGAGATGCACCTGGAGAGCGGCAAGTTTCTGATGTCACCCGAGCGGTATGACAAGCTCCTGGAGCGGCACTCACGCCAGCAGCTGGACGAGTGGGGACTGCTGCGTGTCTCCGAACAGTTCCGGGTGGTGGCCCTGGGCCTGCCCACGCACAAGTACAAGGGCACACCGCTGGATCCGCCGCTGCGCTCCCGCTTCCAGTCGCGCAACGTGACCGCCTACACCTACGGCGAGCTGTACGAAGAACTACAGCAGGAGGTGGCGCCCGGCTCTGTGCCCGGCGAGCAGCTGAAGCAGCTGCTAACCTTCGCCCTGACGCTGCAGCAAGCGGATCCAGCCCTCCAGCTGCCGGACTTTCCGCTCCACAACCTGCGCCTGGGCGTCCGGATGCTGGAGACCAATCGGGCGCTCAGCCTTTACGATGTCCTCAGCCGCATATATCCCTATCAGGCGATGCTGAAGGCCGACCAAAGGAAGCGGGTGGAGGAGCTGCTCAAGAAGCTGGATATCCCATTGATTCCCAGTCCAGGCATCAATAGAATCGCCGCTAGTAAATCGGGTGAAAACGCATCCCATATCCGGCTGCAATTAGACGACGGCCTGGAGCTGCAACTGCCGGGTGGAGGACAGCCGGTGACCTCCTCTAACTTTGTGGATTTGCCGCACCAAAGACAGGCCCTAGCCAGCCTGCTCCAGGCCTATGCCGTTGGCGATGTCTGTCTGCTGGGGGAGAAGGGCGTGGGCAAGCTGACCCTGACCAAGGAGCTGATCCGCCTGTTGCAGCAAAACTCGGAGCCGATGATGCTGTACGAGGACATGACCAGCCGGGATCTTGTCCAGCAGCGCATCACCAGTCCCGTTGGCGATACCGTTTGGCGGGATTCACCTCTGGTGCGGGCCGCCAAGTCGGGCTCCGTGGCGGTGCTGAATGGGTTGCATCGCCTCCACAAGAGCACGGCCAGTGTGCTGCAGCGGTGAGTGTCGAGGGAAATCTTTCAGACTGGGCTTGGTCCTAATCCCTTGATCTTCCCCAGCCTCATCCACGATCGAGAGCTGCAGCTGTGCGATGGCACCACCCTGCTGGGTGCCCAGCGCTACCAGGCTCTGATCCAGCAAGGTCTCTCCGAGGAGCAGCTCAGGGATCGGGGCTTCCTGCCCATGCACGAGTCCTTCCGCATTGTGGCCTTGGCGGAACCACCACGTCCCTCTGGCGGAGGCAGTCAATCCAATTGGCTGACCCCGGAGCTGCTCAGCCTATTCCTGTACCAGGAGCTGCGTCCGCTGCGCCACAGCGAAGAGCAGGCGCTGCTAACCGAACTGTGCGGTGTCGATGGTGAGTTGCCCGCGGGCCTGGAGCCGCTTCTGGGGCTAGCCCAGTTGCTGCGCTCATCGCAGGACCCGCTGCTGCAGGGAATGTCGGGAACGCTGTCAACCCGGCAACTCCTAAAGCTGGGACGCCGGCTGGCTGCCTATCCACAGCTGAGCGGGTCTAGTGACGTGAACGAAATGCTGCAGAACACATTCCTGGCCAGATTTATGCCGGCACTGTCGCGAAGTGCCCTGGAAGAGGCCATCCACCAGGTGGGCATCACCAGTCAGGGTCAGGAGAACGCACAGGTGAGGAGGAGGGGCAGCCGACAGCCGGCGGAGATAGCAGTGGAGGACAATGCCCTGAGAATCGGAGCCACGCGCTGGCCTCTAGGTAATCCCACAGAGGCCCAACTATCCAAGGTACCCAGCACCCTGTTCTACGAGATGCCGCAGCATGTGCAGCTCCTGGAGCGCCTGCTGCAGGACTATCTCATCGGAGAGCACCTGCTGCTGGTGGGCAACCAGGGCGTGGGCAAGAACAAGCTGGTGGATCGCCTCCTGGAGCTGATGCAGCGCCCCAGGGAATACATTCAGCTGCACAGGGACACCACCGTCCACAGTCTGACGCTCCAGGCGACGCTCAAGGATGGGCAGGTGTCGTACGAGGACAGTGCCCTGGTCCAGGCCGTGCGATCGGGTCACGTACTCGTCGTGGATGAGGCCGACAAGGCGCCCGTCAATGTAACCTGCATCCTGCGGACTCTGGTGGAGAGCGGCGAGATGGTGCTGGCGGATGGGCGGAGGATTGTGCCGCCCGGTGCGGGGGGGAGGGTGCCCAACTCCATCGAGACTCACCCAGATTTTCGGCTCATCGTCTTGGCCAATCGTCCCGGATTTCCCTTCCTCGGCAACGACTTCTTTGCTGCTTTGGGCGATGTCTTCAGCTGTCATGCCATCAGCAATCCGGATCCCGATTCGGAGATCTTTCTGCTGCAGCAGTATGGCCCCAATGTGCCCAAGAAGACGCTGCGCACCCTGGTGAACGCCTTCGGGGAGCTGCGAACGCTGGCCGACGAGGGAATGCTTAACTATCCGTACTCCACCCGCGAGGTGGTGAGCATTGTGAAGCATTTGGAGCGCTATCCAGAGGAGAACATGTCCGAGGTGGTGGGCAATGTCCTAGACTTTGATCGCTATCAGCCGGAGGCCCTGCAGCAGGTCAACCAGGTGCTGGCCAAGCACGGCATCGAGTCCTACGCCGAGGAGGAGATGATCCTGGCCATGCGCAGGCAAAAGACGCTCCAGGCGACCGTCAAGCGACACAGCGGCCTGGGCGTGTCGGGTCCCAAATTCGGGAAGCTGGATCCCAAAAACGAGCCCCATGTCGGTGGCAATACATGGGCGGGCGGCAGCGGCGGACGCGACACAGCCGGACTGGGCGGCAAGGGTGGACCCTTTCGGCTGGACAAGGGCCACAAGGTCCATCAGCTGAGCGACGAAGAAAAAGCGGATGTGCCCGAGGAGATCAAGAAGGCGGCCAGGGAGATGAATCGCAAGGCCTTCGAGGAGAAGCTCAAGGAGATCAAGATGTCCGCCCACGATCACCAGCTGTATGCCCAGTTCAGTGAGCCCAATCGCAAGCAGGTGCAGCAGCTGAAGGCCATCCTGGAGGCCATGCAGACCAAGAGCAAGGAGCGCCAGTGGCAAAAGTATCAGACCCACGGCGACCTGGATGACACGCGTTTGGTGGAGGGCATTACCGGCGAGAAGAATATCTACCGCAGGCGGGCAGAGGCCAATCCCTGGGCGGATCACGTCCAGGAGAAGCCCAATCGGCTCAAGCTGGTCGTGGATGTGTCGGGTTCAATGTACAGGTGAGAGTGATTCCCGCTTAAGGTGTAAGTAACCTTGTGATCTTTCCCCAATCTCCGCCAGATTCAATGGCTATGACGGCCGACTGGACCGGCAGCTGGAGGCGGTGGTGATGGTTATGGAGGCCTTCGATGGCTTCGAGAAGAAGATCGTCTACGACATTATCGGCCACAGTGGCGAGGGCTGGGAGATCCCCTTTGTGACGGCCGGCCGGCCGCCCAAGAACGACAAGGAGCGCTTCGAGGCCATCCGCATGATGCATGCCCATTCCCAATTCTGCTGGTCCGGCGATTCCACGGTCAAGGCCGCACGCGAAGCCTGCTCCACGCTGGGCGCCGAGCAGGACTACGACAATGCCATTGCGGTGGTCCTGAGCGATGCGAATCTATCCCGCTATGGCATCGCCCCCAAGGATCTGGCCATGGCCCTCAAGCGGGGCGAGCCCAAGGTCAAGGGTTATGTCATCTTCATAGGCAGTCTGGCCGAGGAGGCGGATGAGTGAGTATAACTGGGAATATGTTTATATTTATAAAAGAAGACTAACTCCTCCTTTTCTTTGGCAGAATCAATGCAGCAATGCCGGCGGGCCAGAGCTTCGTCTGCATGGACCTCACCAAGCTACCTCACATCCTGCAGCAGATATTCACCTCCTCCCTGCTGTGACCTAGTGCAATTTTGAGATCCCCGCTGGAATCAGCGGGCTTAGATCAAGTCTATCTGTTGAATTTAGTGTTGATAATTCCATTCATTTTTAGTCTTAAGCCAGAATTGAGTCTTGTTTTTTCATAGGAGTAAGAGATGTTTTATGTTTATTTGAATAGCAACTTTAGCCACAGAGCCATGAGAATTGAGTCCTGTTTTTGAAACCAATGTGTACAGTTACAAATAAACCACAAATAATATTCAAGACATAATTTTCATTTTCAAAGGTTCATAATTCAGCAAAAAATGTATGATTCAATTCAATTCGTAAAGCTGTTCTGAGTTGCCTTTTCTAAGCTTAACAAAACTGCTGTTGAGAAATAGATAGGCCATTTTCATTACTTCTTTACTTGTTCTTAATTTCTTATAATTGCACCTAGTTAATTGCGCATCACTGTATTGTTTACTTTATGAAAGCTTAAAAGCTCACACGCATAGCCGAAAATGCAGCTTTTGTCTATGTATTAGCGCATCACGCGATCTTTGCATTTTTTGTTCTTTTCTGCACGCTGTTCGCCGCTAGTTCTATTGCTTCTGTATACTTGACCGCAACCGCACGCAAATCGCTTATCAAGTTTTGTACAGTAACGCAACCGCTTACCGCCCGCAACCCGCTTACCGCCCGCAACCCGCTTATAATTTTGTAAACCCGCTAAATCATTAATAAAACTTACAAAACTAAGAAAATAAATAATACAGTCCACTCATTCACCGCCATACAAATTTTGGTCCGTTCGAGTAGCCGGATACCCGCGTTTATTTGTGAGTTTTCTTCGCGCATACAAAGAGACAAATTTTCGCCATGAATTCGATAATGCATCGGACAATTCAACAACGTGGTGCCTGTAAGGGGCAATTAACGCGCACCCTGAACAGCGCCACGGACTTTGCACAGAGATGTGATTGTGTGCAGACATTGCAACATAAACTGGAGCGTTTGGTTGCCACTTTCAACCACTTCATGGAGCTCTCCGATGACTTAGTGGAGTTCAACCTGGAGGATGGGTACGAGGACCCTGGTTTGGATATACCGGAATACGAAGAGAAGTTCTACAGTGCCCACGCTATTTTTAGTAAAGCCATAAAAGAAATGGGAGGTCAAGATTACGGCCAAGACCAGTCTAACCTTTTGATCTCAAGTACAGTGGAACGTCTATTTGAGGGACAGAATCAGCTTTTGGAACAAATCCATACCTCTTCGAGTGCAACTGATTTAAGGTTCGAGAAAATTCGGATTCCCACCTTTTCTGGTAAATATGAAGACTGGAGCCAGTTTAGTGATTTGTTTTTGAGCTCAGTGAATAACAACGAGAAGCTTTCTAAGTGCCAAAAATTCCATTACCTGAAATCTTATCTGGATGGTGAAGCTCTGTCGTTAATTAAACATATCGCCGTTTGTAACGATAATTACCAAGATGCATGGGAGAAATTGGAAAATCGTTATAATAAAAAATCGCTTATTGCTCGATCTTTTGTGCAGAATTTTCTGTCGCTGCCAACCGCTAATAATTTGAATATCGCTGAGTTACGCAAAATTGTGGATTCTGCCGACGAATGTATACGAGGCCTACACGCGCTTAATTGTGACAGCCGCGATGTATGGTTAATTCATATTCTGCTATCAAAGTTAGGTTCTGAAGTCAAGCAAGCTTGGGCCAATTGTAGTATGTCGTCCAAGGAAGACGTCACCATATATGATTTATTCACTTTTCTCTTCGCTCATTGTGATACTTTGGAGTCTTGTCAGGATTTACACGCATTGCAGCCGTCAAGACCAGCCCAGAGTAGACGCCGCCAAGTCACCTATCATGCAAGTGGATCAAATCAACCGCCCCGCGAATGTATATATTGTCAAGGACAGCACAATATATATTCATGTACTGAATTCCAAGCCTTGGATGTCGGAAGCCGCCGCACCTTTGTCAGGGATACTAAGTTATGCTTCAATTGTCTAAGTAGGTCGCATCAAGTTTCGGATTGTAATTCTTCAAATACTTGCCGTCAGTGCAACGCGAGACATCATACTCTAGTACATCCGGAGGAGTCAAGATCAATTCCTTCGGCTTCCGCCCAGATGTCTGCCGCTGAATTAAATACAACTTCTTCCTTTGATCATGCTGCTGACATGAATACTGCCGCTATCAGCCATCATACTGTGGAGAGGGCTAACAATCAAGCCCTACTGCCAACCATTCTGGCCAATGTTATTGACGCATGTGGCAACACCACCTCATGTAGGTTATTGCTCGATACTGGATCAACAATAACCATGGTATCCGAGTCCTTTATCCAAAGGATCGGAATTTCTCGCTCGCATGCTCGCATTTCGGTAGTTGGTTTAGGTGCTAGCCCGGCAGGCGTGAGCCGAGGTCGCGCTACCTTCACCCTGCTGTCAAGGACCACTACTGCATCAGTGGAGGTCACCGGTTTAATTATGAGTTCTCTGACTTCTCTGCTTCCAGCTCAGCAGGTCAAGTCCAGCTCTTCTATATGGAACAAGATTCGCCGCTTACCGCTAGCTGACCCGACGTTTGGAGCTCCGGGAAAAATCGACGTAATCTTAGGCGCTGATCAGCTGTGGAACATATACACTGGACATCGCCGAGAGTTTGGTATCGAATACCCCATCGCACTACATACTAATTTTGGTTGGGTAATTACAGGCAGTTATTCTGATTGCAACGAAGCATCTACGCAAGCCCAAGTTCACCACGCGTACGAAGACTTGGACTCCTTGGTCCGATCATTCATGGACATGGAACAAGTGCATCCGACCAAAGCGACTATTGATGCTAGTGATCCTGCAGAACAACATTTCCTTAAAACGCATGCTCGTACAGAAGATGGTGTCTACATTGTTCAGTACCCATTTAAGGAGCCCATCATGCCAATTGGATCTACGTTGCCACAAGCTTTAAATCGCTTCGCCGCATTAGAAAGGAAATTTCGAAAATTCCCCGCACTCAAACAACAATATGTTGATTTCATGGAGGATTACCTGAGAAGAGGACACATGGAATTGATACCTGCAACCGCCGCTGGTGAGGATCCAGCACGCTATAATTATTTGGCACACCACGCAGTGTTTAAGCCAGATAGCACTACCACACGTTGCCGAGTCGTATTTGATGGCTCAGGAAATGACTCCAAGGGTCATTCGCTTAACTCCCGACTGCACATAGGCCCACCTATTCAACGGGATCTGCTTGGAGTATGCCTTCGCTTCCGTCAGCATCGTTACGTCTTTTGCGCTGATATCGAGAAGATGTTTAGAGGGATCTTGGTAGCAGACGAACATACGCATTATCAACGAATAGTTTGGAGAAAGGAGGAAACCGCCACGCTGGATCATTATCGATTGCTGACAGTCACATATGGATTAGCTTCATCGCCGTTTATAGCTGTTCGAGTCCTGAAGCAGCTCGCCACCGACTATGCCGAAATGTATCCGAACGCTGCTGTCGTTCTTAATAGAGACGCTTACGTTGATGATATTCCTACTGGATGCGACAAAGTGGAGGATCTCATCGCACTCAAAGATGAGCTGATTCTGCTTCTGAGTGAAGCTCACTTCAACCTTCGAAAGTGGAGTTCAAACTGTTGCGGCTTATTAAAGTCTTTGCCAAAGGAGATTTGTGAGTATCCACCAAACGCTTTAGAAAACGACAGCCCTTTTCGATTTGTTAAAGTTCTGGGAGTATGTTGGGAACCTAAAACTGATCACATCTTCTTCAAGCTGTCACCTCCTGGAATTACAACTGCTCTTACGAAACGCATTTTGCTATCAGAGCTCGCCAAGATTTACGATCCGCTGGGTTTGCTTGCGCCCACCACTGTTTTTCTAAAGATTCTATTTCAAGATAGTTGGCTCAGCTCTGTCGAATGGAGTGAGGTATTACACCCCCATTTATGTTTCCGATGGCAACAATTTGTATCTGAAATGCATTTATTGGAAACTTGTCGAGTTCCTCGCTACATTTCAACACCAAGTCAAGCAATTGAGCTACACGGATTTGCGGATGCTTCATCTCAGGCATTTGCGGCCGTCATCTATAGTCGTTTCAAAGTCAACGCTGGATACGCAGTCAACTTGATAATGGCCAAAACTCGAGTCGCACCTATTAAGCCCATATCCATTCCTCGCCTTGAGTTAAACGCAGCACATTTGCTTTCTAAATTGATTTCTCTGGTCAAGCAATCATTAACTATTCCTATTTCCAGAATCAATTGTTGGTCAGACTCCGAAATAGTCCTGCATTGGCTATCATCTCCTCCTCGGACATGGAATACATATGTTTGCAATCGCACTGCTGAGATTTTAGACGGTTGTCCAAGAAGCTGCTGGCAACATATTCGAAGTGAAGATAATCCTGCAGATTGCGCTTCCCGAGGTATATTACCAAAGGACCTCGTCGATCATCAAATCTGGTGGAATGGACCCGCTTGGCTATCTCAGTCACGTTCAGCTTGGCCACCCGCTAAGGCTAAGTTTGCTTTGTCGACAGAAGAAGAGGCATGTCTGGAGGTAAAGGCCGAACACAAAGTTAATCTACACATTTCCGACGACGGAAATTCGCTCAACTGTATGATCAACAAAATCTCCTCATGGTCTCGCTTAATAAGGATACTCAGCTACTGCTTTCGCTTCGTCCATCGTTTTCGTGGAAGGACTCCACTCCAACCGTTCCTAGCAGCGTGGGAGCTACAATATGCACGATCCAGGATATTTGCGCACGTTCAGAAAGAGTTCTTTAGCATGGAATATACTCAGTTGAGCACCGGACAACAATTATCAAAGAAGTCCAAGTTAATCCGCTACACGCCCTTCTTAGACGAGCAAGGAATAATGCGTGTTGGTGGTCGCATAGACAATTCGCTGGCTAATTATGACGCAAAACATCCCATAATTCTGCCTAAGGAATCTCCAATCGCCGCTACACTAATTCTATATCAACACTCTGCCTTGCTACACGCTGGTGTCGAATACACCTTTCATAGTTTACGACAACGCTATTGGATTCTAGGAGCTAGAAACCTCGTCCGCAAAACTGTATTCAATTGCCGAACTTGCTTCTTGCAGCGAAGACACACGGCCTCTCAACTGATGGCAGATTTACCAGAGTTTCGAGTTCAACCTGCCCGCTGTTTTCTTCACACTGGTTTGGATTATGCTGGACCTGTATCGATCAAAATATCTACAGGTCGGACGCCAAAGTTTGGAAAGGCTTGGTTTGCTATCTTCGTTTGTCTATCTACAAAGGCAATACACATTGAGCTGGTCAGTGATCTGACAACATCTGCATTTATTGCCGCTTTTCAACGCTTTTGGTCCCGCCGTGGGCCCATCTCAGACTTGTACTCAGACAATGGCACAACTTTTCATGGAGCTAAAAAAGAGTTAGCGGAAATGCAACAGATCGCAATTTCCCAAAGTCAAAACGAAGAGATTTCGAGTTTCTTGTCGACTCACGAAGTTAATTGGCACTTCATCCCGCCCTCTGCACCCCACTTCGGAGGCATTTGGGAGACTGGTGTGCGATCTATTAAACTGCACCTGAAACGAGTTGTTGGCAGCAGCGCACTCACATTCGAGGAATATTCGACCCTGCTCATACAGATTGAAGGACTTCTGAATTCTCGTCCTTTGTGCGCACCCAGCGACCACAGCCTTAATCCGCTAACCCCTTCTCATTTTCTAACAGGTCAGCCTCTCACTTCGGTACCAGAGCCATCTCTCCTGGATGTAAACATCAACAGACTGCAGCGCTGGAGGGAACTGCAGGCCAAGGTCCAAGGGTTCTGGAAACGCTGGAATTTAGAGTATCTCAACACACTTCAAGCTCGCACGAAATGGCAACAAGACGCTCAGGACATTGCCATGGACACCCTGGTTGTGCTGAAGGAGCCAAATCAACCGCCAAGCAAGTGGTTGTTGGGACGAGTCGTAGAAGTGCATCCTGGCCAGGATCAGAGGGTCCGTGTCGTCACAGTGAAAACCGCTAGAGGAACCTACAAGCGACCTATTACGAAAATTGCTGTGCTTCCTTTGAACTGAACAGTCGTTCAGGGGGGCCGGTATGTTGAGAAATAGATAGGCCATTTTCATTACTTCTTTACTTGTTCTTAATTTCTTATAATTGCACCTAGTTAATTGCGCATCACTGTATTGTTTACTTTATGAAAGCTTAAAAGCTCACACGCATAGCCGAAAATGCAGCTTTTGTCTATGTATTAGCGCATCACGCGATCTTTGCATTTTTTGTTCTTTTCTGCACGCTGTTCGCCGCTAGTTCTATTGCTTCTGTATACTTGACCGCAACCGCACGCAAATCGCTTATCAAGTTTTGTACAGTAACGCAACCGCTTACCGCCCGCAACCCGCTTACCGCCCGCAACCCGCTTATAATTTTGTAAACCCGCTAAATCATTAATAAAACTTACAAAACTAAGAAAATAAATAATACAGTCCACTCATTCACCGCCAACTGCATACTCAGTTTTGATGAAATACTTACTTATAATTTATAAAAAAATTTAAACAAAAAATTACAGAAATCCTCATAACTCGACCAAAAATGCATGAAATTCAATTCGGAAAGATGTTCTGAGTTGCTTTTTTCCTAGCTTGCATACTACGTTTAGGATTACTCAGTTTTCCTTAAAAATGTATTTATAATTTAATTTTACATAGCTTTATTTATTATATTTACAGCGCTCCAATAGCGAAAGCGAGAGCGTGCGCAGCGATCCGCGAAGCACAATTTCATCCTAGTCATCATTGTAATTGTTTATTGATGAGCAAGGAGATGGGATGGCGGAGCTCAAGCGGATGGCAGTGATCGGATCTTGGCTCCGGGCTGGTTGAAGCCCAGCAGGCGTAAAGTATTGGAATATTTATAAATACATTTTAAATGTGTAAATGTATATGATGGAACATACAAATTTGAATCAATAAAAAAAGGGAAATCAATGTGGAATTGTGTGGTTTAAGCGGCATTTATTTGGGGGCCTTGGGATTGTTTTGGGAAAAATTTTTTGAAAGCCAACTCTAAATTTTTTTCTGATTTTTAAAAATAGTTTTTGGAATTTTTTTCTGAATTTTAAAATTTTTTTTTTAATTTTTAACATTTTTTTTCAGATTTTTTACATTTTTTAGAATTTTTTACATTTTTTTAAATATTTTAACTGCCAAATTCGAATTTGAATTTAACTGCCAAATTTGACTTTGAATTTAACGACGATCAGTTTCAGTGTGCCCAGGTGCAGTTGTAAAAACTTGAATTCAAACGGTTTGAGTCTCCGCTTACTTGCGCCGGATCCTAAATGGTTCGAAACTTGGACTTTTTATAACAGTTTATACCAGTTTTCAGTTGCTTGTTGCTGATTTCTGTTCGCCTGTTACCCCAATTTGGGAAACGGGCAATTTGCATGGAAATTTTTGGAAATTTGGATGGGCTGTCGTAGGGATGTTGTTGTAAAGGGGTTGTTGTTGCCATCAAGCTGTTGTTGTCGGCAACAAATAGGTATAAATGCATACAATGAAATATAACAGTTTAGACCAACTATTATTTTTGCCCAAAAGTTTTTATAACAGTTTATACCAGTTTTCAGTTGCTTACTGCTGGTTTCTGTTCGCCTGTTACCCCAGTTTGGGAAACGGCCAAATTGAATGGAAATTTTGGCTCACTTACATCAGTGATGCTCATCTGCGTCAGTGATGCTCTTCTGGCTATATTTCAATATAGGGGTGCAATAAAATCGGGCTTAATGGCAGTGATGATCATGTGCATCAGTGATGCTCATCTAGCTATTTTGCATTATTGGGACAAAATGGCATCTCACTAACTGCCAGTGATGCTCATCTAGCTATTTTGCAATATTTGATGTTTCTTTCATTTTCCACCGGAAGAATGCCCTTCTTTATATTGAGCTTATTAAAATTATCCCACCCAAAAAAAAAACCCGCATCCTCCTCATAACGCCAAAATAACACATTTTGTAAGGTTTATTTATTTCAGCTTTAAATAAATAAAAGAAGAAAAGGTGAAGCATGTCGGAATGTCGGAGGTCGTTCCCAGTGGTTTCGGCTCGGTCTTGGTGGCACCCTCGTCGTGCTGCCCCAGCACCTTGTCCGCTTCTGCTCCTCCTCGTCCTGATCCTCCTTGCCAACGCTCTCTGTCTCGCCATCGGCACCCGCTTTCAGTTCCTGGGAACTTGCTGCAATAAAATAAAAAAAGGGTGATCATTTTTCGGAAAAAAACGAATATTCCAAAATTTATAACTCAGCCGAAAACGCATGAAATTCAATTCGGAAAGCTGTGCCTTTTCTAAGCCTATCAAAACTGCATACTACGTTTAGGGGTCTTTTCAATTTCATTTTTTCTCAATTTTTTAGAATTTTAATGATGGTACCCCTTACATATTTTTGCAAAAATGGTGCGATTAATTTTGTGACAAAAAAAATTTTTTCAAAGGTTTATAACTCAGTCAAAAATGCCTGAAATTCAATTCGTTCTGAGTTGCCTTTTCTAAGCTTAAATACTTACCTATAATTTATAAAAAATGTTAAACCTCATAACTCGGCCAAAAATGCATGAAATTCAATTTGGAAAGCTGTTCTGAGGTGCTTTTTCTAAGCCTAACAAAACAGCATAGGGTTTCTTAATGTTTAGGGTCTGAATGAAACATTGCATATACTGTCACTGCTATATAACGGACCGGATCGGACGACTATATCTTATAGCTGTCATAGGAACGATCGGAAAATTAGTAGAAACAAATTATAACTTTGTTGTTTTTCAACGTATAATCGTCTACTCTAAAATATAAGCTTATTTTATTACTTTAGTATTTTGTTATAAATTTCATAAAAATGGGACAACTATATCATATAGCTGCCATAGAAACGATCGGTAGATGTAGAGAAAATGTAAAGGTGGCAATGTAAAACTGTAACTTGCAAACTGTTAGCATAATAAGTATAGGTAACATTTAATGAAATAATAAAAATATAATAATATTATGACTGAAATTATTATTCCAATTTTAATATATTAAAATATATGATGTATATAATTTATAATGGGTTATATATATAATTATAATTACAATTATATGCACATATATTACAGATCCCAACACACCCATTTGAAAACATACGACTCTTGGATTTTTATTTGTATTGTTTATTAATTGCCTTGCTGTTTATGCTTGCTATTTGATTACTTGTCATATAATTTACAAATTACATAAGTATTCAATACAAAAAAACCATTTATGAGCTCCGAGGAAGGCCCGCCGAGGATCGATCTCCTCCCACTGGGCCTTCTCCCCGAGTCTCCGATTACTTTTTTCCCTTATTCTCGCGGGCAGGCAGGCAGGAAGGGGGGAAGGATATAAAGGTATACAAAAGACAAACGATTCGTGGGATTTTACACTAATTAAATTTTGGTATAAAAATCTAAAACAATTCGTTTTCATCCGTTTTTTCTCATTTTTGTTTTTTTGTTACATTTTACACATTACATTTTTTTCGTTTTAATTTCATTTCTTGATGCTTTTTTCTGTATTAATATTAAATATATATTGTTGCAAATTCATGAATTAATGTGTGTTAGCAAAAAACGCTTAAATATACGTGTATATACTCTATGTATACATATATATATATATATACTCTTGATCCGTGTTATATATAAGGTGTGCGAAATGAGTGAATGGCAGCGTTCGCTCTCAAGATCCAGCGTATAAATTTGAATTTAAGATTTACAATGTAAATGGATCGTATTTGTATTTTTGGCATACCTGCAGTAATATATATTTCTTACTCTTAATAATTCCCATAAAAACCTAATGGATGACTGGATACAAAAAAAAGTGCTGCTAGAGGGTAGCTGTTCCATTACTCATGTCGCACACCTTACTGGCATATAGTCTCTATACAAGTTGTGTGTTGATTCATGGGGCTAGGATCGGACTTGGGGGACTGATCTATCTCTTACACATGTATAATTCTCTGTTGTTACAGCAAATATATTATGTATCTAGAAATTTTGCCATTTTCATTACTTTTAGTTACAAATCAGGCAAAGTTGGGGAAAGAAAAAAAAAAATTAAAAATAAAATTGGGAAAAACAAGAACATGCATTTGAATTGATCTAAAGCACACACGCACACGCACACACAATCGGGGTATAAGAGCTAGATTCAATCTTAAAAACATAACAACAAAGTTGGAGCTGATCCGGATACACCTACACTTATAGACAGGACATTGGACGACATTCAGGATTAGGGCTTTTCCTATCCCTCCCTTCTGGTATTGTGAGTTATAAAGTCGAAGGAAAAAAATAAATATTATAAAATGAAGCGTGTGCTCGCAATATATCCCTCTTCGAATCAGTTGACTTCTGGACTGGGAGGTATGTAGTTTTTTAATAATAAAAAAAAAATGTTGAGGGGATTTTATTTACAGATATTGATATCTCTCGTCACGATTTCATATTTAACATATAATCTCTGTATTCTAAGCACAAATCGGTTGCTCCTTCGCCTTCGCCTCTATATACACAAATGACAAAAAATGTTATCTGCACCTCCTTTATCTATATATACATAATATATGGCATAAATAGTTGTATAAATTTATAGACTAATGGTTAAGCACAGACACACGCAAGCACACGGCACATACACACACATACAGAGACACAGACATTACATTATTTGTATGTTTTTTTTTGTGTTTTTTTTGTTTCTTGTATATTTGCTGTCTTACAAATCTTTTGTTTTTTCTCTTTTTTGGCAATTTTCAAGTTGATTGCAAAGGGTTTCCATATATGTTGTTGTTGTTTTGTGTGTACTAGGGACGTATATCGAGAGAAAGAGCCCGTTATTATATATCAAAAAAAGTATAATAATATTTGATAAATCAAATTTATTAAATATCAAAAAAATCGCATTTAAAGTTTAAAATATCGATATTATCTCTCTCTTCTTTGCGATTATATATATTGGTCCGATATATCCCACAGAATATCGATTTAACGCACATATATCGCATTTTGCTTTCAATATCATATTGATTATAAAATAAACTTTGATAAATCAAATTTATGAAATATCGAAAAAATCGCATTTGAAGTTGAGAAAATATCGATATTATAAAAGATCGTCTCTTTTTTCACGATTATATTGGTCCGATATATCCCACAAAATATCGATTTAAAGCACATATATCGCAGCGTTAAAAGATCGATTTATGCATCGATAAATCGATATTTGTTGACATCCCTAGTGTGTACTATATAATTTATATATTATAGATATAGCGTCGGTTTGTTCGAATGTCGAGAAATGAAACGTCCAATTTGTCAATTTCTCAATTTCCTTATTTTTCTTTTTCGTTTTTTCATCATTACAATTTCCGTTCTTTATTTTGTTTTCGTTTTGTGTTACCAAATATATAAAAAGCATTCAATAATTTTGGTTCAAGAGGGGTTTTAAAAAAATATAAGAAATAAAATTAAAACATGTTAAAACAAAGAGCATAAAATATTACATAATAAAATTACTTAAAAAGGTAAAGCAACAGCACAACTGGGGGGGGGGGTCTACCTATCATTATATACACATTCAACTCGCGTAAATAATTCTCTCGGCCGCAATCAATCAATCAATCATTCCTAGTCCCTAGAAGAAGGTTGAAAACTTGCGTTTGTTCTGATTCTGGTTCTGGTTCTGGTGGTGCGGATGGTGATGGTGCTGCTGCTGATGGCTAGTGTTGCCTATGCCATTGCCCATGGGCTTCAGTGGCAATACAGGAACGGAGGCATAGGCAGCCGGCTCCAGCTGCGGATTGTACAGGTGTCCCGCCGGGGCTGTTGTTGTGACCGCAGCTGCCGGTAGATTTTGACTGGCAGGCGGCATCAGGAGCACGGGCACCACCACGGGTTATACGGAGATCTCATAGTTCATGTCATAGATGCTGGCCCTATCCGGCGTACCTGAGTTCGAGCTGGAGCTGTTCTGCATTAGGACACCGCCCGTCGCCTGCTGATTGCTTGCCACTCCACCGTTCTGCTGCTGCTGCTCCAGTGATTGCATCTCCATGGAGTCGGTCATCTCCAAAGCCCGCACAAAGCTCATGGGACGCGTCGGCGTTTGTTTTCTCTTAATCTGTGGCGAGGGCTGCGTCTGAAGATTGCCAACTCCTGCATTGGGATTGGGTGGGAAGACAGCCACGCCACCGCGTAAGGCGGGTTGATATCCTCCTCCTCCTCCTCCGCCTCCTCCTCCGGTGGATGGATTACTACTGCCCGTCACGCTCGCCAAGCTGCCACTGCTGCCTGCTGTTCCAGCTCCACCGCCATAGCGCATTATGTAGCTCTGACCCGCTCCCGATACCTGCGGCATGGTGGTGGGACTCGTTGGGTTAGAGCGATGATATGAGGCTGCCGCTGCTGCTGCTGCTGCCGCCGCGGCCTGTTGTTGCTGCTGCTGCTGCTGCTGCATAGCGTAATCCTGCAAACGCGAGTGCGTCATGATCAGTGGATGGGCTCCACCGCCTGCCGTTATGTACTGGGCATGCGGCATCACCCCCGCGCCGGAGGTTCCGCTGCTCGACAGCGTGCCCGCACTACTGCCTATGCCGCTGCTGCTGACCACCTGCTGCTGCTGCTGCTGCTGTTGCTGTCCGGCGGAACTGGTAAACCCGGGCGACGTGTCCTTCCACATGTAGACACCACGCTGCGGACTACCGGCAAGCTCTCGTATGTTGTCGACCGTGTTGTTGGACCGCGCATAGGAAAGTTCTCCGCCGCCGGCCACACCAACCCCGCCGGCTCCCTGGCGTACCAGTTCGCCCTCGGAGAGAAAGCGCCGCTGCGGACTGCCGCCATAGGCGGCCTGTGCCAGAGCGGCGTGCTGGGGATGCGCTGCATGTACCGCCGCCGCCTGCTGCTGCTGTTGCTGTTGCAGAGCTAAAAGGATATATATTAAGATAATATTATTATTATCTAATATTTGGTGGATAAGAGAAGGCACTCACCCTGCTGCTGCTGATGCTGCATGAGAGCGCGCTGCTGCTGGAAGAGCAACTGCTGCTGCTGCTGCTGAATGCTGGGCGCCTGCGGATGCTGTGGCGGCAGGCCGGTTGTGTATTCGTAATAAGCAGCCGCTGCCGCTGCCACCTGTTGCTGCTGCTGCTGCTGCTGCTGGGCCACCGCCTGGGCATTGAGACCGATAAAGTCGGGACGTCTCGGCTGGGTGGGTGTGCCCGGGTTCGATCTGCAGGGTATATATCATTCGGATATTAATAATGGTTTGATTTCATGCACAGACTTAAGCATGCCGCGTCAGCAAGAGAGAGAGAGAGAGAGAGAGAGAGCAAGCACCGAAGCTGCTGCAGCGTTAACTTCTAGGTGTTAGAACTTAACAGCTTGGTTAACCCACGGTTAGACAAACGATATCGATATCGACAGATGAGCGAGCAGCAGCGAGTAGATATAATATGTGAAAATGTGAAAATTATGGCCTCAGTGCAACCAGTAAAACGAATGTTAAAACAGGGATTAGAACCGAACGCAGTTAGGAGTGAGAGACTCAGTTATCGAGTCAGTTATCGACACTAAAATAAGTTTGCAGACTGTACTATACCTTCGATTAGGTTAAGACGCACATAAACAAGAAAGGAGGGTAACTTTGACAAGCCAATGTTTGTATACCCTTTGCAATTGATTTACCAAAAAGGGTATAAAAATGTAATAACTAGTCAAAAATGCCATTGACTTTGACCCTCAGAGGCGTATTTAAATGTAAATATTTATTTTAGATGCTGATCTAAAATATATATGATTTATGGGGTCGTAAATAAGTCCTACACTGCGTTAAGGCTTCTGAAAGAAATTATAATACCCTGCAAGGAAGGGTATACAAATACTTTTTATTAATGTATGACTAAGTTTTAAATTTAATGTGTTAATTAGACATTTTTAAACTTTAATTAGATATTAAGTTCTGAATTAAAAATCGTAATTTCAAGGGGATTGATTAGATATACATAAATACACATTCATTCCCATCATTATATAATCAATTTCTATTGATATATTTGTCTTTTCCTCGTTTAACAATGGCAACTTTAATTACTGGAGCTCCCAAGGTTATCGGATAATTAATTAAACCAACATTTATGCCCCAAGTTGAATGAATTAATCTAATAATTGATTTTTATTAAATTATTGAACCCACCAACACGACAGGAGTAGCTTTTGTGGGAGATGGAAAAACGGACGCGATGGAAGGACCTTCGACTGGACGTTAACGATGCCGTCTAAAGGCACCGACACCACCGCCACCCAGGCCCGTGGTAATGGTGCCCAGGAGTCCACTGTTAGCCACCCGCTGCACAAACACAACCACTGTGCGCGGCACATCTGAGCGCACCACTTGGACCAGCATGTGCAGCATATTGACCACACAGTAGAGCAGGGCGCCGGCAATGATCAGCGGCGCCAGGACAAGCTTTGTCTGCACCGAATATCGGGACGTATCGTCCAGGTCAAAGAACTCCCATAGATTCGAGTGGCCAAGAAAGCGTCTCCGCAGGCCCACCACCTGGTTCTTCAGCCAGCTGAAGTACCAGCAAAGGAAGTAGAGGGCATGCGAGGCTATGCAGCCGAGTACCAGGCCGGCCAGCGTTATGTAGTCCATTTTGGAGGGCATTCCGCCGCCGATGGTAGTAGGGATGACCATGGCCGGCGGCGGGTCCAGGCCACTGCCATTGGCCACTTCCTGGCGAGCCGTCTTCATCAATGATTGAGCAAACATCAGGCGTTGCTTGGCGCCATAACCCCCATCGTTGGAAAGCCTTGGAGCACTCGAAGTGTTGACACCGTTTTGCAACAGCTGCTGGCTGTGGTACTGCTTTCGACCCTTGCCCAGATAATCCTCATTTCGATCCTGATGCTCCATTTCATGGTTCAACTCCTCCTTGACTTTTGTTCGGCTGGGATATTTCGGAGTTCTTAATAAACGTGACCCCGATTCTGATATGCCTGCCGTTGATGATGGGTTGATCTTGGTCTTGGCAGGTGACATCATTTGCACCTTACTGTTGCTCCTGTTCATCCCCGTCAATCGCACGCTGTTCATCCTATTGGAAGGAACCGTCTTCTTCGGATCCGAACGCCAGCCATTATCGCCGCCAGCACTCTCGTGGGTGGCCATGTCGATGATGGAACTGTTGCCGCCACCCCGCATCCTTAGTTCGCCGCTGCTGCCGCTGGCACCGCCTGACATCTTCAAGAACTGATCCTGCTGTGGCTGCTCCCGCCGCCACCGCTGCTGCTGCCGCTGCTTCTGCTTCTGCTGCTGTTGCGGAGTCAAGGGCATCAGACCGTTGGTCTCGTACTTCATCCCATTGAAGCTGAATTGGCGGCGAGTGCGCAACTGTGGTGCGGTGGCCACCGGTATGGGTAGCGTTTTCCCCAACAAATTCAGCGACTCTTGCCGGCCCGGCGGACGCAGGTTGCTGTGGCTGCTCCTTCTCTCCTGGCACTGATGCGGACGCAGCAATGTGCCCATGTCGTTTGTGGTGGAATTCGTTGTTGATCGCCTCACAAGAAATTTTGTAAATTGCTAAATTCCCTCTATATTTCCCCCAATTAATCTCCCTCTAAATCCTTGAAGCTCTCTGCAATATCATTGAATCCTCCTTGGTTTTTCGTTTCGATTTCTTTTTGGATTTGACAAAAGTCACTAAAAAGAGGGCTAAAACCGTTGATTGCCGAAAATTAAGAAATTTCTACTAAAATTTGTCTGATTTTGTTCTGTTTCCAAACGTGTCTTTTCAGAGAGCTCAACACCTTTAATTTCGCCTGATATATACGATTGAATTTTGTGTGCCTGACACATCTCGATTGTCAGTTTTGACAGCTCGGATTGGCCAGATTACTTGGATCCTCTACTAAATATTACTGTTGCTTATGTCTAGATTTTAAAGTTTAAAATTGTATAAATCAATGCTAATGTAGTTTTAGTTAATACATCGATAGCGTCTTCCCAGAGCCAACGCTAAACCTCCTGTTAACATAACAGACAGTTGGAATGAAGTTCGAAATGCAGTTATTTATGGAGACCGCACCATTATGTTCGAGAAACAACAATATATATGAGAGGATGCCGCAGAATGGAAGAATGGAAATAGTGGATAAGTCCTAAACCGCTGGTTAAATGGGCCGATATATGTATGTTTTAAGAGAGGTGAGAAAAAGTGGTTAAAGGCGGGCGCAAAACAAAAACGGCAACTGAAAAAAAAAAAATATGAACGAAAACGAAAAACGCTAAGAACGGAAGAATGAAAGCGGAACAAAAAGAAAGAAATTGAAACGAAAGAAATGAAATCAAACTCACCTCGCGCGGCGGAAAGAAAGTAGAAGAAGGTGCTTAGTAGAAGGTCTACACTGTTTCGATTCACGGTTACGCGGTTTTTGGACTCTAGAGGACTTCCAGTTCAGGTTATGTAGATTTCAGGCGGAAAGGAGCGAAGGAGCGAACAAAAGACAGGACTCCCCTAGGCATTTCGATATCATTTGATCCTTGTCGGTCTTAACTTAGTCATACAGCTATACAGTTACCTACGACATTTCATACTTAATCTTTATTTATTTCTCTCGATTAGCAGTTACTTATCACTTATTCGTAGTGCTTAGTTTTGTTTCTTGGGTTTTCATTGCTTGTTGTTGGACTTTCTGTTTGTTTTGGTCTTTCGTTTTTAGTTATATTTTAAAGCTAAGTCTAGGAATTAGTACTGTTCTCAGAATTTGAGTATTGACTAAGCAGCGACAAATAAATATATATCACGTTTAAAGAAGGAAAAAGAAAAGGTGGGAAAAATATAATAATTAATTAGTTCATAAGGTGTGTGTGTATGTGTGTATGGATACAGATAAATCATGATGGAGAAGAGGAGCTAAACCAAAATGAGAACGGGAGCTAACCAGTGCTTCTTTGGATGAAAGGAACAGGCGGCAAAGTGCAACAAAGAGAGGGAACAGGGAAGCCAGGTGGTTGACCCAGGCCATCTCTTTCGCATTCGAGGCGGACTACTAGCCTACTTGCTTCTTTCCACTAAAGTGAAGTTCAGGGCCAAGTATGATATATTGACCACAAATCCAAGGTCGTTATCATCCATCAAAAACAGAAATTCAATGATGAGCATTTAACAAGCAGGAGCAGAAAAGCACCTTACGCAGCAACACAAACAAGCCAGACTTAAGGCGTGAGGTCTTATTTAAAAACAACAAAAATGAAGCACAGGCAACAACTAAAGCTTAAACACTCTAAGAAATCCACGCAAACAGACATAGCATTGCTTTACCATCTTAGAAATATATAAAATATATCAATAACATAAAATCCGATATGATTTATATACACGTTACCTCTGGAATATCGATAAAACCAATATATCGTAAACTTTAATTTATTGAAATTTTAAATATCCCAAACAAAAATTCCATTCAATGTTAATATATAATATACATATCATTATTTGTCTGCCTTTTTATTTCAATTTATTTAAAAATCGAAATATTAAACGAAATATCGATTTAACATATATATATTGAAATATTAAACAAACTATCGATTTAACACACATCTATCGAAATATCTCTATTTGAAAATATGAATATTGAAGAGAAACTGAACAATAAATAAGCCCTAATAAAAATTAGTATTATTTTACATGACTATTAAAAAAATATATATATATGTATGAATCAAATTAAAAAAGGAAAATTAAAAAAAAAAACTGTGGCATTGTAAGCATAAATCGACTCTGGCTCAAATCAATCCCTAGAAATTTTAATAAAATAGTCTTATATATACTATAAAGTTCAGCCCCCAAAGCGATTCAAAGACAACATAATACCGCACTAAATCCGTGCTACTTGGGCCAACGCGTTCGAAGGGGTTAACAGCTACGGAAGCGAAAACATCAACATCAAGAACAAATAACAACAGAGCGGGGGGCGCAGAAGGTGGGTGGGATGCCATCATGAAAGGAGGTGGCGCATCGAAGGCGGTCAAAGCGGACACACACTCACCTTCGCACTGGACTCGCCATCACCAGGGGCGTGGCCACGCCCAGCGGCTTGATCCTTTGCTGCATGGTAGGCGTAGCCGTGGTAGCGGCGCTGCGTTGATTTTGTGCTGCCACCGCCGCCGCCGCTGCTGCCGCTGCCAGGGCCTGTTGCTGCTGCTGTTGTTGCTGCTGCTGCGAACCATTGACACCGACGACACTGTAGCCAACGGGAACAGGATGATCCGGCGAGAGGGCGTCGCTCGTATAGCCGCGCTGTGGATCCAGACCCCTGGAAGGAAATGTCAAAGATGGTATGATAATTAAAGCCGGAAATAAAAAAGTTTAAGGATATGGATATAGGGATACATAGATATATTTTGACCCTAATAAGTAGAAAAGCCACAGTCATGGACATGGTTTTTTGAAATGTTTAGAAAATAAAACATATTAAAAAGTGCTGAAGGCAAAATGTTGCTTGGAACATGCTGAGCAACAAACGAATGAAGACAAATGTTGCTAGCAACCGCAGTTGTTGTCAACATAAATGTAGAAGTATTAAAAGGTTAAGGATAATGCTGCGCAATATCCGAGTGGAAAAGTTGCTAGGAACATGCTGCGCAACATCCGAATGAAAAGGTTGCTAGGAACATGCTGCGCAACATCCGAATGAAAAGGTTGCTAGGAACATGCTGCACAACATCCATATGAAAAGGTTGCTAGGAACATGATGCGCAACATCCCATTGGAGAAGAATGTTGCTAGCAAAAGCTATATTACTTTCAAAACAAATGTAAAAGTATAAAAAGGATATATTTTTAGATTAGAGAGTATATATTTTAGTAGTTAGTTATTCTATAATAAGCTGCACTCAATGGCCATATATCCTCTCCTTTAACCAATTAATTTTTAGGTTAAATAATGCATTTGGAAAAGTCTCCCGGAAATCGTTAGGATACTCTCGTATCTTCACATTAATACCCACATTAAATATATATGATGATAATGGGGTTAATTAGCTCACCTGGGCCTCGCGTGCGGACTGTGACGCGGGTGGTATAGCCGTATGTGACGTGGGGAGTCACCTCCACCACCGCCACCGCCGGCTCCTCCGCCTGTGGAAATACTGCCATTTAGTCCGCCGGCATCGCTAACCTGCGGCAGGTAAAAGCTGGTCGAGTTGTGGCGCTGCAGCGGCGGCGTTGGTTCGCAGTCTTGGCTCTGGGAGGCGGGCGGCGGTTCTAGGTCCGTGTCGGAGCACTCACGTCCCGGCGAGAGCTGCGAAAGGTATCGGGTTATCGGAAAACGAGCAATTAGTCATCGATTGGCAGGCTCTTAAGTGGTGTAAGGATGAGATTGACACAGACTTAGACCTATATTTAGTTGCAATATAATTTCAAAAAAAAAAAAAATAAATAAAAATAAAAAAACAAGGACGTAAGGGGAAAACAAAAGATAGAGAGAGAAAATAACAGGACTGCAGGGGAGGTTTATCGATTTCAAGGATTTATACAAAATAATCAATATGGTAATTAGGTAAAAAAATTGCAATCCAAAGATATTAGTTAAGAATTATATTTATTACGATAAAAAAAGTATATATCCTAGGGCAACATCTAGAAGATCTTGGGCAATCATTAAAATGTATTTCTCAACATTGAAATCGATCACATCCTTTGAAAGTAAGGGCCAAAAAACAGTTAAAGAACCGAAATGAGACAAAAAAACGAATGGAAAATTAACAGAAGACAGGACAAATGAAGGGGGTATGTATGTAGGTGGGGGATTAATTGAATTTATTTATTAAATTTTATTTTAATAAATCGGTTTTGTATTTTATTGAGGGATATGGGTGTGGGATGCCCCCTCAGCTAATTGTGGCTTAATGCAGACTGTGTCGTAAAGTGGAAGCACTTTCCGCAAAGTATTTAATTTTAGAATTCAGAATCAGTCAGAAAAATGAGTGTGGAAAAGAGTAAAACGGAAAGGTAAACAAAAAGTGAAAAGCACTGCAAAACAAGGTTTTTCGAAAAATAATACCAAATGTGAGAAGTGAAGAAACTGAAGTTCTTAAACATTTTTGGTGTTTGGAAACCTTGGAAATTGTATGAAAATGTATATTACTCTTGGCCGAAAAGTGCTAATGAAATTATTTCCTTTAAATTGTAATCATTCGAATTAATTAATTAATTAAGAGTGACAGAAGGTAGAAAGAGAGAATACGAGAGAAGAGGGCAAAGGGCAAAGGAGGGAGTAAAAGTATCATAATGGGACCACAAATTAAAAGGATCAATCCTTCAGGGCAAACAATCAATTCCATTCAATTATTTAAATAATAAAGGAACCATAAAATTATAAATAATTTAGGTAGATTTTTAGGATTTATTTTATTTTTCTTTTTTTTTAAGATATCTTTTACCTTTCTCGGTGCTTGCAGTAAGTGTAGAGTTTTTGCTTTTGTTTTCTTTTATCATTTTTTTTTCTTGTGGAGATGCGACCAATTCTTTTCGATATAAGTATGTATGCTATATACTTCTATATATATATATATATATTTATGTAAATATATACTGATATATAACGACAGCTCTGGGCAGATATACAAACGATATGTACGCAGCAACGGAAACGGAAACGGAAAAGAGGTTAAGGTGCCCAGCAGTTGAAAGGAAACAAGTCAACGAAATATAGCAAAAATGGCAAATATAATTCAATTTATATAGCGAAAATAATAGAGGGGAAATCTGCAACTGATAATGCCCCAAACTGCATGCAAAGTGGAGGGTTTTACTGGTTAAGTTGGTCGGAAATCCCAAAAATAAAGCATCAACTAATTAGGAAACTAAAGGAGATATTCAGTTATTAAATTTAAAAAAAGAAAAAATTCGATCCGTAACCACAAATAGTTTTTGTTAGAGCTTTAAGCAGAGGTATTAAGTTTTAATGAAATACTAGAGCTCTCGAAATATTGATACAAATATCGATAAATCGAACTTAGGATGTATACCCTGAAAATCGATATTCTGGGATATATTTCTACATATAGAAGAAGTATTAGATTTACGGAAATATTTCATAAATGCATTTAAATTGTTGTCTATTTTTCTTTCTTATATAATTTTTATAACTTGTTTTAATTTAGTTTTTAAAGACAGCTAAATTTATAAATTGGGCTAAAAAACTCAAAAATACAGAAGAAAAATTGATTTATTTGATTTCTTGTAATTCTTTCGATATAAAATCGATGTATTGAATCCAGTCAATATCGATATTTTGCTTTTCGGCATATTCTAAAAAGTATTCAAATCCTTTTCTTTTCTGTAAATATAATTTGTATAAAATTACTTGAGGTTAGGAGGAAAATAATAACTTGATAGCTGGAAAAACACATTGATTTTCTTTATAAACATATAATACATTGCTCCTATTCTAACTGTTTTGGCCCACAGAGTGTTCACTGTATTTACAGATAGCCCAAGGACAGGAAGACAGTGGTTAGGTCTTTCGAGTGTGCTTTACTTACACTAAATGTGATTGTGGCTGTGCATCATTTGGCTTACTTGTCCTTCAATTAAATGGGCGTGGCACTCACTAACTAACCAACTAACTAACTTTTCCAACACCCTTTGTGTGGGAAATCGGTAGAAGCTCGGGGAAAATAATAAAACAGCAAATGCAGCGGATAAAAAAGGAGGATATAAGAAGCCGTGGCAGCCAAAAAAGTTTTGCAGTGCAAAGGAAAAGCGGGGGGAGATATGAAGGATGTGTGTTTGTGTGTAAGAACAGCTGGGGAAAAGCGGAAAAACTTTTATTCCACAACAACGTCAACGGCAACAACAACAAGAGTAACCATAATAATAATAATAGTAATAATAAAAGGGAACAACGACGAACAACACAAAGATACTTGAGAGATTTCTCACTCCCTTCTGTTCCATTTACATATTTATATATGTAGCTGGTTCTTCTTCTTTTTTCTCTCTGTATGTCATGTGTTATATATATATACTTGGTATATGGTTTTATATTTATATCGACTTTGTTGTTAATTAGTCAAAGCATTAAGCGGAGGCTAGTTGGCGGGGTTCGGCGGGGGCAAAGGGCGAGGGGCTATTATGGGATTTACAGCAAATGATAAATCATATACGAACGAAATGAGCAAATGAAAATCGAGAAGGAGAACAACAACAACAACAAATGGTACCAAAGTATATGGGGAAAAGAGCAACATAGAGAGAGAGAGAGAGAGATACAGAGATGAAAAGGTAATCAAAAGGGAAATATTGTTTACATTGAAGCGGAAACGGGAAAATGAAGACAAAACAAAATCAAAAACAAAAACAAACAACTGTTAGCTATTACAATTACAGTTAAGTTAACACAAATTACAATTACAACAACATTAACTAAGCCAACAACGATAACAACAACAACAACAATAACATCTTCAACAAGGACAACAGGTGGCGCCAGCAATCGATCAATGGGAAATTGTTGAAAACTCCATTTTACTTAATTTCGTATTGTTTTTAATGTTTAACAAATTAAAATTATATTTTATTTATAAAGCTAAGTATTAAAGAGTTTTATTTTTATATTACCACAACTAAAAAGGTTTTAAAAGTGTCATAGAAAATGTTGTTGACTTTAAATAGTGTGCGAAAACTTTATCAGGATTTAAAACATTGCGTTGGATACTTTTGGACGAGTATTCCAACAATTCCAAAAGCATTATTAAAAAAAAAAGATCTTTTATTTTATTATAATTATTATTTTAACATTTACCTAGACACAATTTTACTTAAATAACAGATTATTAAATATTTCTTTCATCATCTTGAACTTTTAAAATATTTAATTTAAATGAATTTAGTTTTTAGTTAATAGCATTTAATTTTGTAGAGACTGACTGCTGGTTTTTTTGCCACCTGCTGCTCGCACACACTATTAGGGGTATTAGATACAATAGATATAGGATACATAGATATATGTAATAGGAATCTGAGTTTAGCAAATGCTTCGCTTTTCTCTATGATTTTTGTGTATTTTTTTATAGCAGAAATCTTGTTGTTTACCCACCTTACTGTAAAGCGTTGTGCTGCCCGACCGCTGATTATAACCATTGCCCTCGGCCATATAAGTCTTTACCTGAATTCCGCGCTTCTCGCGACTCGCGTCGTAGAAGGAGCGTGGTGAGTATTGCACCGCAGTGCCGCGCATACCGCCACCGCCGGCTCCGTTTCCGCCGCCGCCGCCACCGCCCTGTCCGCCGGGCACGGCAGCGGTACCATTACCGCCCGCTCCGCCGCCCGTTTGCTGGTTGCTCCGGTCGTTACAGATCGTGCTAATCGGCGTACTCTGCGTCTGCGACCGCCGCGAGGTGTACTTCTTCGGGTTCAGCAAGCTGCAAAGGTTAAAATAAATAATTAAAATAATAATTCATTCTTAAATTTATATATGTATATGTATATATTTCTATCCCATCAACACTCACCTGGGGTACTGCGGTCCGAATTGGGTGTAGCAGCAGTTGTGCCAGCAACCGCGCGAGAACGGATTGTAGCCGCCCTTGAACTTTCCGGTGACCTGCTCGTTGGTCGTCCGACCCCGCGACACCAGCACCATGTGAAAGCCGGTCAGGCCGAAGATGGGTATGGCCAGTATAGTCACTAGGCCCATCAGGATCATGCTATATAAGGATGGAGTTAAGCTAAACCAAGGCATTACATTTAAAATAATATTTTCCTATAAGTAAATATCCTTGGAAAATCACTTCCAAAATCGACAAGAAAAATATACATATATATATAAATAAAATATATGTAAAATATTCATTGTATTGGTTTTGCTTGTGAAAAGGATACGCGACAATGGGCGCCGTGTCCTTGATATTGGGCATTATCTTCAGCACGTAGACCAAACACAGCGAGAAAATACTCAGCATGTGAATGGAGAGTGAGACGAGGAAGAAGAAAAAGAACCTATAGTTCCGCCTGCCGATGCAGTTGTTGACCCACGGACAATGATGATCGAAGGTCTAAAAGAAAAGTCAAATGGTTTTCATTAACATCAAATAAAATCTTCTGAAGTCTAGACACTTTTCTTCCCCATTTTAGATACTTCTTGTATTTCTTTCTATATATAAACATTGCTATTTAGGGACTCACCTCTATGCAGTGATTGCAGACAGAACAGTGGGAGCAGCGTGGCGGGCGGTAGAACTTGCAGGTGACGCACCACTTCATCTTGACGGTGATGCCGTTGATCTCGGCATTCTTGTAGAGCGGGGCGCGTAGCTCCTCCTCGCAGTCTTCGTCGGGCGAGGCTAGAATGCAGTAGAGTTTAGGCCGTGACGAGGGCGCTGGTCCCTGCTCAGCACGCTACATACCTTTGGGGATGATGCCCGGGTCCATGAAGGTGGCCAGCGTGAAGTTGGCCAGCACGAAGAATGTGATAACGCCCTGGTAGGCCAGCACCCATGGATGGCTCTTCACATAGTACTGGCAGCTAAATAAAAATATAGATAAAGAATATATATCATTTAACGAATGGCAATCTAATTATTAAAAACAATCACTTTTGATAATTAAAAAAGAGAAATATTATATTTTTAATATATCGATATTGTATCGATATATATTTACATATTTTAATTATATAATTGGTTAATGCTTTTAAGGAATCAATTTGTGTACTATAATTCTGGTTTCTATTTGATATTTCGGTTCGATATATTCAGTAAAATGTTTTTATATATTTTTTTCGATAATATTAATAGCTTTATATATTTTCGGTATAATAATATATTTGATATATTTTATCGATAACATAACAGATTTTTCCTGTCGATATGCATTCCTACCTCTTATAAAATCTAGTTTTTATCATTTTAGACTTATCTTGGCTGTACTAGTTCGTCTAATGAAATTATATATTAAATATAATAAGACACAAACTATTATAATACAGCATTCCCATGTGATTAGTGCCTGCTTAGAACAGGTTTAACTATGTCACGTTGAAACACAACACAATTTACTGGCGCCAAAGTGGTTCAGAAAACTGGGTTGCCCTTAGCTCTTATGGCCATGTGAGCTCCTTACATAACCCATACGTAATAACGACTACAGGCCAGAGGCCTGATTAATTTCACAAGCCGAAGAACTGTGTGACGACAAATTTGATGGGTCCTGCAATCAGCCTTACGGGGGCATTTCATCGGCGTTCGTGCTCCATGGGTGTTGTTTGTGCTGCCTGTCTGAGAAGGCCGAAAATCGCTTGAAAATCCCTCGACCACATTGTTGACCATTAAACTAGAATGGGGGGGGGGGTAAAGGGCTGGCCGACCAGCAAGAATTCAACGATCCAAGGATTCCTCCAGGAGGCCAGAAGCTAGCCAGCCCGCCCGTTGTGTCGCCGCAATCACTTTAGAGTCTGCTGAACCGGAACTGTTTTGTTGGTTGAAACCAGGCCCTTTCCTACACTCCAACTTTTGCCAACTCCTCATACATATAGCTAGATATATATATGTATAGGTAGAGTATGTGTGGCTATGGCCAGGGCCATCTCACCACAACTAGACCCGCATTGGAATCAAAACGAACTGAAACCGACCAGCGCCCTCGTCACGGCCTAAACGGAATGCTAGCCGAACCTTTAACCCTTGCGACTCTCCTACACAATCTGGAATATTTAATTTAATAAGTAACCTAGGTATTTAAGCCATTAAATATTTATAGAGATGGCTTTCGTTATGTAACATAGATGTATTCATTTATATATATATATATATAAGATATATCTACTCATTTGCTTTTCATCGCAATAGATGGTTAAAATATCCCTCTTTTTTATAAAACTTTTTCACAACTTCCCCTTTAAAGAGTTCACTTCTTATAGCCTGATTTATTATGCATATTCGACAGTGGAACATCATGGGTTAAGGTAACCACAACAGACCAAGACTCTTGTTGTTGTTGTTGCTGCAGGCAACATGGAGAGCAGCGAACGATATACACGTGTCCTTTAGCCCATTTCCATTTCCGTCTGTCTTCGAGCTTTGGTTTTCCCTCCGCTTTTCCTTTTTCCCCTCCGTTAAGCCCGTGTGATGCATTTGCAATGATGTGCGGAACTTTCTACTGGTTTCGGTTTACGGTCGGGCTTCTGTGTTTACGGGTTACTTAAGGTGAATGTATTACTTTCTTCCGGCATTTCTCACTGCATTACGGTGTCCTCTCTTTGCCTGTCTCTGAGGGCAAACCGCAGTTGCATTCTAATGGATAAACTCATCCCTAATGCAGCCATCACCATCATTATCCTCATCATCCTCATTTTCAAGCTCATCATCAATCTGCACGTCGTTTTCTTTTTCAACAAAAAGAAAATCTCCTCATTGCCCTCATCGCTACAGTGGTCACTTGACCAAGGTTCTTGGGGTTTGTTCTTCTTTACTTGAAAAAATTAATAATAATAATTTTTTTTTTATATATCTGTGGATATTACAAACTCGTTAAAATATGTTCAGGATTCTGTATAGAAAGAAACCCAAATTTAAACAAAAACATCTCTTAACAAGGTAAAATAAAAGTGTTCTGTTATTAATAATGAACTATACATTTAATTGAAAATACATAATAAATTTTACCTTAAAAAATTCAAGCTCTTTTCAAAACAAACAAAAAAAGAAACCTCCTAAAGAAGTAAGACAAAAGTGACGATTGCACCTTCTAGTCCCAAAAATGTGTGATATTATATAATGAATAAAATATATATAATAAATATATTTCAATATATAATATTTATAATTTATATTATGTTAACCAAAATTAAATTACATTTGAATTGTTAACTACTTTCTCATTAATTATCATGCAGACATTTTTCCAACTAGTGCCGATGACAATTACAATTTTTGAAATCATCTGAATTTTTCCCAGATAATTTTTAGTTCACGTTTATATAGCAATGGCCTAGCGCACACTCTAGGTACCTATCGTTACTACGCGGACGGCTGTCCGCAGTGTTTAGATTCTAAGAAAGTTCCCCATTTGCACTGTACTGCTGTAGTGCCATAATTTAAAATTCCATCCAGCCCTTCACAGAATTTTAATTGGCAGAATGACCTCTGACTGTCAGTTTTTCCTTTCCATTTTTCTATACATTCTCCATTTATTTTAGCTGCCTGTTATTTTCTCACTCTCGGTCTCTGGACAATTGCCTGCAGCCGAAGCTTTTCCGAGTAGCAGAAAAGCGGAAAAGCAGCAGCAGGCAACAGCACAGATTTCCAATGCTCGCTCATGGCGATTGCACACAAATGTTCACACCTCTGCTGGCCGTAAATGTATCTATGTATCTCTGCCGCTATCCGTATCCGTATCCGTATCTTTATCTGCAACAGAGTCTCAGGATGTTGGTTTTGCCTCTGGTTTTGATTTATTTTGCAGCTTTCTTCTTATCGCATTTTTCCCCAACTCTCACACAGTTGCAACAAAATAAAATTCCATCTCTAGTCTGTCCTCCTATCTCCCATCGCCTCCACTGGCATTTGCATAGAATTTTCAGAATGCAAATAAAACTCAAATGAAACGACTTTCAGCACGTGCCGGGGATTTATGTTAATCGTTTCGAGACAAAGCAGAAGGGAGCATACGGAGCAGAGGTGGAAAGGGCTTACAGAAAGAAAAGTGCAGAGAAAAAAGGGAAAAACCTCAAGAATCTAACGAGAGCTGAGCTTCGGCGGTCGGAGTAATTAATTAAACTGACATTTATTATGAACTGCCCAGCCACACCTAATTAAACGCTGCCTCGCTTAATGCAGTTTCTCGAGTTTCAACCTCACACCCAACTCCCCAGACTTGGATAGATACATTATCCAAGAGCTAGATACTATGCACACACAGTTTGTGCTGCAGTAACAAGAACTTGATACAGGTTTTTGGGTGATTTCAAAAGAAAACTCATAATACCCAAACGCATCTCATATCGCCCAGACGTTTATGACTTTAAATTAAACAAAGAAACAAATGAAATATTTAATTACAGCCGCCACCAACAGGTTCATCGCGTAAACATTTAGCCATGTCTAAACAGAACTTGGATTGCACGAAACAACAAACACACCAAATAATAATAATAATAACAGTTGGTCAATGCTAATGATCGGACAGCGAATATTTTGCAAATGTGCAGGAATCTGAATTCTATCGACTCGCATCGAATATCACATTGAAGAGTCACCTCCATCACGACACCAAGACCAAGCGGGCAACGTGGTTGCCATACTTAAAATATAGTAATAGATGGATTAAAATATATACAAGTATTCATATAGAAGTACTGATGGAGCTCCAGGAATGGAATCTCGGGGGTCATATCTGAGGGCGATCTCTAATCTCTGGGCTGACGCTCGATTGCAAGTCAGGTGTGCGGGGACACATACATGTATATACATACATATATATAATACATGTACTTGTTTGCTTTACTTTTCAATTTAGCAAAAATGTTGCCGAGTCCTGGGAGGGAAATCGGTTTACATTTATGCAAAGTCAGGCGGAAAGTGGGCGGCACAGCGAGATGGAGGAGAAAGAGTTGGCCCAGAAATGGGAAAAATACAAAATAAATAATAATAAGGAGGACAAAGTGACGGGCGACAGGCTCGGCTCGGCTGGCTCTGTTTGCCTCAAGGATTTGCGCGCCGCTTTCTTACGACAAATAATTCATTCCACTCTCTGAAATTGTGACTTAGTGGGTGGGAAATCGGAAACTAAGAAACTGCGGATCTGGGGCGAAGTAGCAAATCAAATTAGAGACTGACAGGACCGCAACAAGGACAATAAACACTCGCATATATGTAGCGTTAAGTCACTGAAGCCTAAAGCCACCCAACCACACTTCCCTACATCCCACACCACCCACATCCCACACTCAGGATGTGGTTGACTTCAATTAGGGTTTGGCGCCATCAAATTGAAACAAATTGCCAGAGAAAACAAATGAACAGCGCTTTGCATTGATTGAAATATAATTTCAGAGAAAATCGATTTTCTATTCAATTTCTTTGAATCAAAGCTATCATTTATAGCTAATGTCATGGGTAAATATGTGGCGGTAATAAATAACCAAATTGAAGGTTATCCCATTAAAAAATATGTACTAGACTTCTCAGGTGTTTTTAGTATAATAAGCTTGGTTTGCCCCCCTGTATCTTACTCCCTGGTTTATTCCCTTAAATCGATCCATTCTGGCGTCAATTTCAATTTAAGTTTCAGCAGAGTTTAAATATTTTATTTACTGCTGCACGGTAATGTCAGTTTCCTGTCACCCCTGCCCCTCCGCTCTCAGCGATTTTGCATCAATGTGGCATTGTCAAGGTGAAGGAAACTCTGTGGGTGACCTGCTACCCGCTACCCACAGCCACCCACTGCCTTTCCACCGGCAGAAGTTCACCCGCTGCGCTGTGTTAGGGACCAAAAACGCCAACAACTTTGGCGTGCAGCCTTTTTCCAAGAGCATTTCCGGAAAAGCGAGAGGGTTTGATGATACACTGGCAGGAAATTGAATTCCTATGTTTCCACCAAGAAGGAGAGCCTGAACGTATTAGGAGCCCTCTGGCAAGATGTCACATTCAGGCGAAATGCGACAAGTTTATGGAACTTGCTCCCCTCATTCCTTTCTTTTCTCCTTCACCTTGACATGAAGATGGAAAGTCAAATGTGGGAAAGGGTGGAAAAGAGGGACTAAAAAGTAGGGAAAGGCGGCACACACACACGTGAGAGAGGTCAACTGAAAACCAACCGCAAAAGCGATTTCGATCGGCAATTAATTGACTTGACACATTGACACCTGCACACAGGTACAAGCACATGCAGATGTCAGATTATTTATAAATATGTATATTTTATAAAATGAATTAAAATTATATTCACGGAGCCCCTTAATATAAATAATTGCTGAGCTAGACATAAGCCATAACGTAACGCACCGACCTCTATAATGTTTTTTATGGCCAAAACTAGGCGAGGCAACCCACTCGCCTCTATGGTTAAAAAAAAAATAAAAAGCGGAAAAAGCGAAGATAATTTCGCATTTGATGGCAGCTGCATTAATTAAAGACTCGGAAAAATGGCAGTGCTTTTATGCGTCAAGCTAGAACAGAAAGCCAACCGATTTCGTACTGTTACTGTGCTACAAGAATGGGGTTTAAATAGTTATTACTTCAATATAAATGCAAGCTTTATAATTCAGCACAGTGGACTTTGCCCTGTTCTTGTATCGACAGCTAGAGGATTCCTGGAACTCCATAATCAGTGGAGCTGCCACCGGCAGTATATTGTCAGCCCGCAATGGCATTCGGGGCCATGGCCAACAGTGCCATTGTGGGTCTCCTCGTTTTGGTCCTGATTGAGGGAGCTGGCGCGTTAGTGGCTCGCATACGCAGACGAAGGAGGTGCCACCGCAACCGTAACCATCGATGTCCAGACAAAACCGCAGCCTGCCCAATGGGAGCCAGCCGATTTCGTGGCAATGGATCCGAGTTCGAGTCGGAAACTGAGTCCGGACTTCGGAGGTGTCAGTTGCCTTGGCAGGTCAGGGTTCGAAAGGGTGTTGGAAAGGTGCCGTGAATACAGAGACACAAAGGCTGGAGAGGGACTGCTAACTGATGGACCTAATCAAGCTGGCCGAGATTATCTGATAATACCCAGAGCTGTTTTTTTATATGTGAGTTTTCGTCTGCTGATAGAGCGGTATGGCAAGTCATTTTGTTAAAACCAATGTATATTTTTAGACTGTCTCATAAAAGACCATATAATATTTTAGAAACTAGTTTTAACTATATTTTTAAGGATTCTGTTTTTTTTTTTTAATAATATTCTTTGGCCTAGCAACTTTAATTTAACTTAAAGCTTATATTTTCACCCCAATAAAAATTAGTTATTGTTCATAAAAGCCCTCATATCTGTTCCTCAATTTTTGTAGATTAGTGTTTTTTTATGGTTTTTTTTTTTTTTTTTTTTTTTTTGCGACTATGACGAAAAGCTAGAGAATCGTTGCTGTCGTCACATTAGTCCCTCTATGCCTCGCACACCACACACACACACACACACACACAGGGTATAAAAATATCCTACTATCGCAAAAAACAAAAACCAACAAAAAAAAAAAAAAAGAGAGAAATAGAAATATAGTGGCCAGAGCTGGGGGCAGCATTAGTCATCAGCAGTCGCGTACAAAAAAGACTCGGCAAAAAAAAAAAAAAAAAAAAAAAAAAAAAAAAAAAAAATGAGGAGGAAAAAGGAAAGAAATTCGAAATGTACAAAATATGTGCTTCGACCATGGGCAGCCGTCGCCTCGACTTTGCCTCTGACTTATCTATGGGGGCTCTTTTCCCTTCCCCTTCCCCCTCCCTCGTTTAGTCTCTTTTTTACTAGACATGTACATATGTGCCTGTCTCATCCGCATACTAGCAACACTCGGGAACAAAATAATATAATTTACAGAGTTTACAGCTAGACAAATGTCAGCCCCTTTGTGGGATATATACTATCATTATGCATCATAATAAATAATATATAATTTTATAATATATTATCAGCTGCTAGGATGAGCTGTTATTATTTACACAGAAATCTTCCTTATAAGTTAGATATTTTTTTAAACAGGCTTTTATTACACATAAAATACACAAAAGAATATTAATAATTTGGATATGTTGTAACATATTATTAACCATACAAAAACTATATTTTACTGGCTTTTGGCTATAATTTCAAGAATTCCAAAAAACACAAAATTTAGCTTATAAAACACTTTTCAACTTTATTATATGAAATTAAATTTTATAAACTCTATTTTTAATTATTTACCTATAAATACATGAAATAAAATTTTATAAAATGAATTTTTATGTTGCACTTATTTATATACAAAATTAAACTTTATTACATTTATTTTTCCATCCTTTTAAGTAGACCCAAGCCCTTTGATGCTATTATCTTAAGCTCCACTGCAGTTGGCCTCCAAAAGGCGTTCTCCCATGCGACCCGATAATAGGTGCCAACCGATAAGCAGGCGTTAGTGGGTTAAAAGGGGTGCTTGCTGGCGGGGGAGAGGGCAGCTGACAGAGGCATCATTATGAGGTGCCATGGTTCGTTATTTAATTTTCGTTTTTGCCACACATCCGAGGCAGGGTAAAGTGCGAAGAAGGTTAAACGGCATGGGCTTTTATCAGTCTTTTTTCTTGTCTCCTCGTCTCTTTTGCTCTAACTCTCTCTCTCTCCCCCTCTCTCTTGGCTGGTTTCTATTTTCCGCAAAATTAGCGATAAACGAATCAATTGCCCTTTAACTGGGAAATCGACCGGCGATAACACGGTTTTCAATGCCGGCTGATACCTTCGGTGCTTATTCATTTCAAGACAATTGTTATAAAAAATATTTTCAGGTGTATCGCCACTCTTTTTTCAGTCGTTTATGACTTTAAATTAAACAAAGAAACAAATGAAATATTTAATTACAGCCGCCACCAACAGGTTCATCGCGTAAACATTTAGCCTTGTCTAAACAGAACTTGGATTGCACGAAACAACAGACACACCAAATAATAATAATAATAACAGCATCGAATATCAAATTGAAGAGTCACCTCCATCACGACACCAAGACCAAGCGGGCAACGTGGTAATAGATGGATTAAAATATATACAAGTATTCATATAGAAGTACTGATGGAGCTCCAGGAATGGAAACTCGGGGGTCACATCTGAGGGCGATCTCTAATCTCTGGGCTGACGCTCGATTGCAAGTCAGGTGTGCGGGGAAATAATCCAGTCACATACATGTATGTGTATATAATATGTATATAATACATGTACTTGTTTGCTTTACTTTTCAATTTAGCAAAAATGTTTGCCGAGTCCTGGGAGGGAAATCGGTTTACATTTATGCAAAGTCAGGCGGAAAGTGGGCGGCACAGCGAGAGGGAGGAGAAAGAGTTGGCCCAGAAATGGGAAAAATACAAAATAAATAATAATAAGGAGGACAAAGTGACGGGCGACAGGCTCGGCTCGGCTGGCTCTGTTTGCCTCAAGGATTTGCGCGCCGCTTTCTTACGACAAATAATTCATTCCGCTCTCTGAAATTGTGACTCAGTGGGTGGGAAATCGGAAACTAAGAAACTGCGGATCTGGGGCGAACTAGCAAATCAAATTAGAGACTGACAGGACCGCAACAAGGACAATAAACACTCGCATATATGTAGCGTTAAGTCACTGAAGCCTAAAGCCACCCAACCACACTTCCCTACTTCCCACACCACCCACATCCCACACTCAGGATGTGGTTGACTTCAATTAGGGTTTGGCGCCATCAAATTGAAACAAATTGCCAGAGAAAACAAATGAACAGCGCTTTGCATTGATTGAAATATAACTTCAGAGAAAATCGATTTTCTATTCAATTTCTTTGAATCAAAGCTATCATTTATAGCTAATGTCATGGGTAAATATGTGGCGGTAATAAATAACCAAATTGAAGGTTATCCCATTAAAAAATATGTACTAGACTTCTCAGGTGTTTTTAGTATAATAAGCTTGGTTTGCCCCCCTGTATCTTACTCCCTGGTTTATTCCCTTAAATCGATCCATTCTGGCGTCAATTTCAATTTAAGTTCCAGCAGAGTTTAAATATTTTATTTACTGCTGCACGGTGATGTCAGTTTCCTGTCACCCCTGCCCCTCCGCTCTCAGCGATTTTGCATCAATGTGGCATTGTCAAGGTGAAGGAAACTCTGTGGGTGACCTGCTACCCGCTACCCACAGCCACCCACTGCCTTCCCACCGGCAGAAGTTCACCCGCTGCGCTGTGTTAGGGACCAAAAATGCCAACAACTTTGGCGAGCAGCCTTTTTCCAAGAGCATTTCCGGAAAAGCGAGAGGGTTTGATGATACACTGGCAGGAAATTGAATTCCTATGTTTCCACCAAGAAGGAGAGCCTGAACGTATTAGGAGCCCTCTGGCAAGATGTCACATTCAGGCGAAATGCGACAAGTTTATGGAACTTGCCCCCTCATTCCTTTCTTTTCCCCTTCACCTTGACATGAAGATGGAAAGTCAAATGTGGGAAAGGGTGGAAAAGAGGGACTAAAAAGTAGGGAAAAGCGGCAAAAACTCACACACACAAACCGCAAAAACGATTTCGATCGGCAATTAATTGTCTTGACACATTGACACCTGCACATAGGTACAGACGGACCAGGACAGTGCGTTTCATGAGTAACAGTATAATATAAACATTAACTTATTTTAAAGAAACAGCTAAATAATTACGGATAGGTATTTTGTTACATGTTACACACCCAACCCTTGATATTCCAGTCGAATCGATCGAACTAGATCGTCACAAACTGGGAAATAATTTTCACAACACACTCTCTTTCACACGTACCCAGAAATTGGGAAACAATACATAAATGGAGTACAACCGACAGCCGTGTCCCATCCGGATTGTGGAGGACTGTGGCTGCGCCTTCTTGATGGGCACCCTAGGCGGAGGGCTATTTCAGTACCTCAAGGGCTTCCGTAATGCTCCATCTGGCCTGGTGCGCAGCATCTACGGTGGCATTGACTCCGTGAAGATGAGGACACCGGCTGTGGCCGGCAGCTTCGCCATTTGGGGCGCTACCTTTAGCACAGTGGACTGTGCCCTGATCTCGTATCGGCAGCGCGAAGATTCCTGGAACTCCATAATCAGCGGAGCTGCTACCGGCGGTATATTGTCAGCCCGCAATGGTATTCGGGCCATGGCAAACAGTGCTTTTGTGGGCTGTCTCGTGCTGGCCATGATTGAGGGGGCAGGGGCGGTAGTGGCCACTATTTACGCAGACGACGGGAGTGAAACCGCAACCATAACCATCGATATCCAGACACCGCCACAGAGGGCCCAATGGGAGCCAAACGATTTCGTGGCCATGGATTCGATTCCGAATCCGAAACCGAGTCCAAAAGAGTCAGTTTCCCTGGCAGGTCATCACTCAACCGTTGAGGGTTTCGAACGGGTGTTGGAAAAGTGCAGAGAATACAGAGATGCAAGACCAGGCGAGCCACGGGCTCTGCTGGACCTAATCAAGCTGGCCGATATTATCTGACCACCTGCATCCCCAGATCTGTGTGCTTTCTGTGTTAAATCAATCTTTGTTTTCCCCAAATATATTCATGTAAATCGGCGTCCAGTACTTCCCAATGTTTTTTTCCGTTCTTGTCTTGGTGACAATTTCAAGTAATTTTGATCTGAATGTTTAGAGTGAATGAAAGTCAATGGGTTTAACTATTTGGCCTCCAAAGGCGGGTTTCCCCAACCGATAAGGGGGCCTTAGAGGGTTAAAAGGGGTGCTTGCTGGCGGGGGAGATGGCAGCTGACAGAGGCATCATTATGAGGTGCCATGGTTCGTAATTTAATTTTAGTTTTTTCCCTTATTCGAGGCAGGGAAAAGTGCGAATACAATTAAACGGCATGGGCTTTTATCAGTCTTTTTTCTTGTCTCTTTTTCGCAAACTGTATCTCTCTCTGGCTGGCTGGTTTCCATTTTCCGCAAAAATTAGCAATAAACGAATCAATTGCCATTTTACTGGGAAAACGGCCATTTGTCTGCTAGCGATAACACGCTTTTCAAGCTGCGTATTCATTTCAAGATAATTGTTACAACAGTATTTGCAGGTGTATCTTAGCTGGGTTTCTTAAGCTTTTGGGCCTCATTTATTGGACTCTGTCTTGAAATAAATATAGATTTAGGCCTGTTTACATCTGTTTTATGAATAAAGCAGCTTGGTCAACAAAGGAAATATATATATATTTTTTATTATTTGAATAGTTTGTAGGTGCATTATTGGAAACTGACGCAGTCACATGCAAACACATCAAAACAGTTTCCTAATTTGTAACTTTTTAATTGCGAATTTCTACCGAAACTTGTTACAATAGAAAAAGCATTACACAAAAAATATATATATAATTTTCTGGGATTAACTTAATTTCTGACATAAAATTTATTACTTTTGTTCAATAATTAAAAATATAAATTACTCTGAATGTCAAATATTATTTTCTTATTTGTAATTTAGAGTGTTTTAATTTTACTTTAATTCTACAAAATTCTACAAAATTCTCTCTTGTTTTAGGCAAACGCACATCATTTATCCACAGGTAAAAATAAAATTGTGCCAGTTCTTGGCTGTCAGTTTTTCCGATTGCTTTTTTTAGAAGCTTTCTGGCTGTGCTATACGCAATTATTGGGCAATCTTCAAGGGGAGTGGGCTAGGTGGGAAATGAGGAAACCCCGCCTCCAAAAACACATACACACTGGCAAACGAAATGTAATAACAAGTTGGAGGCAAGCCCAAGTTTTCTGCCCCTAGAAAAAAAAAAAATAATAAAAAGAAAATCTGGTGGAAAAGGTTTTTCCGAGCAGCTGAGGCCCTAGTGGTTGAGTAAGCTGGGCCAAAGCTGGATAATCAGGCAAAGTGAAGGAGTCTAGCGGCCTCCATCTCCCCTCTTTTTTTTTAATAGCTGTCTATGGCAAGTCCTTCAATGTGTCATGCGCCCTGTCAAAAAAAATGTATGTAACTAAGCGACAAAAAAAAAAAAAACGAAACCAAAAAACAACAGAAAAACTGAATCTTTTGGCCAAAAAATATTATTGAGCAAAGGCAGAGTATGCAAGGTCAAGCAACTTTTGGATTTTGACCCCACACATAAATCAACAAGAAATTACCCAAACATTTTGTGTGTGTATTAGGGCATATATCATTTTGGCATGGGGTTTTGAACTATCATTAGAAAATGTTCTCCATCTTGAGGCTGCCAGCTAACCCCATTTTTTTCCCCCCCCTTTTTTTTGCTGTTTTTTCCAGACCATTTTTTCCACTTTTGTTTATTTTTTCAAATATTTTTGTGCGTGTGCGTTACAAAATCAACTTTTAATTTAGACACACGGGAATTTTGAAATCTTTAATCTGTTCTTTTTTAGCATTTTTCTGGGGTTGGCAAATTGGGAAACTAAATTAATTAATTAAACTAAATAAAAAAATAAATTAAAGACTTAAACTTATTGGCTTGTAATAAAAGCCACATTTTCTTGAGTCATTTTTCAACTAATTTTTTCACTTAAATAATATTAATATTAATTTCAAATTTAAAAATTATGCAAACTCTTAGCAAAAAGCTATCACAATCGATTTCATTCATTCATAAAAACAAAAAATCAAATGAGATTCACGTGGATGAAATTAAATATTCCGCTTATATAAGCGAATTCCAGCAAAACTCTTCCCACCAAGTCAACATTTTTTTCTTTAATGGCAAATTGACTTCTTATTCTGTTGTTGATTCAACTTCCACTCTGCTTTTTTTGCTCATTTTGTGTGTGTGTATTTATGACGGTCCGGCGAATGAAATTAAATTTGGGTAGATGGCCTCTAGGGCGTATGCGTAATATGTTTGAGTGCACGTCTGTCAGTATATACATATGTATATTGCGTTTGTTTCCCCAACTAAAAATATACTTATATTTTGCCTTTTTCTCTCGACATTTCCCCTGATTTCCAAGTTGACATCCCCCGTGCTTCCTTTTCATTGAAAAGTTTCTTAAACTTTGCGTGAAACTCTTCACTTTATTTGCCTAATTAGAAATTTTAATTAATATTTTTTGAGAAATAATGTCGTCGTCTCTCACAGAAAAAGGGTGAATGGAAATGAAGTAAATAGATAATGAGGGGTGAGGAGAATGAGAATCGGTGAGGAATAGGCGGCATTCAACAGGAAGTGATTCCATGGAAAACAATACCGAAAAATACATATATATATATATTTATATATGCCGTCAACATGATTGCCACTTAATCCACTCAATAAACAGTCAAGTGATAAAAAATGAACGCTCTTTTTTCGACTCAACCTGTCCCATTTGCACCCCCTGCTACAGCTGCTGTTCGGTTTGCCTGGCCATGAGAAAAATAAATCGAACTTAATGGGAAATATATATACACACAGAGTTCACGGAGAGTGCCCGCTGACGAACATCAGAATAAATCATGGCGAAAAGCAGCGAAAGAGGCGGCCAACGATGCAAGCGGGGTGCGCTGGAAGGTGGCAAGCAGTTAAAACGGTTAACGTCATTGACATTGGACAACAAAGGGTTAAGAGCAAGCATAATTGCAAATGAGTAATCGTTAAGAACCCCCAAGTACAGGGCACGTTCCAAAGAGCGACAGCAAATCAAGAATAATGTGAGTGTGAGTAGTATATTTATGCAATAATTCTCTATATTATTTAGTGACTTCTTTTGCGATAAAAGAAATACTTATATAGAAACCAATATGTTTTTGTATACGCTTAAGTCATATCAATTGTATTTATTTAATATCGGTTTCTGGTAAGGAGAGCGCCCTGCCACTGTGAGTGCCCAAGTGGTTTTCCAGGGTGAATGTATAGGTAGGTGCCAGCCAGTTGGCAATTGAATTTTATCGATTTACCCGATGAAGAAAATTCCAGCAAACGGGGCAGAAAGAGGGATAGAAAGAGGTGAACAGATAGAGATATGATGCACCTATTTGTCTCGAGTTGTTTAAATTTCATTGAAAGAACGCCAGTTGTAATGGATATGATGTATCGAAAACATCGTAAACTTTGATTTATCGAAACTTTATATATCGATAAATATCGCATTTAACTTTAAAAGTACAATATTATTGTAACCCTTTAAAGTGAAGTTCATAAAATGTTCATATTTAAATGAACCTATTTTTTCATCCATTTCTGGATACATTTCTAATTTTCTCCTAGTGCAGGGTTAATACTTTTGCCGTCTAGGTTGGTATATGGTTTATAGCCAACAACAGCAAAAACTAGTGGTATAAAGAGCAACAACAGCGAATATTTCAAGCAATATTCAAATGGCACCCCTTAAAAATACACTGAAACTATCTTAAATAATATTCTTTTTTAGTACTTCGAGCCGTGTTGTATTAAAGGTGTGTTTTAATTTTTATGACAGCCATAAAGAGACCCATTCAATTTAATAGGAATAATTTAATTTCCGTATATAATAATATTTATTTTAATGGCTAAAAACTGTATCTGGAAATTCTTCAGTGTGGCCATAGTCTGCAGGCAGCACAAAAAGGCAGAAAACAGGAAATAGGAATGGTAATGTGGGTGGCTTAAAGAGGCGTGGCAATGGCCCGGCTCACCTCGTCTCCTCCTCTTGTTCCTTTTCTAGCTCAGCAGCTTCTCCTTCTTGTTCTTCTTCAACGCCTTTTTATTCCGCCGCCTGCTTTTGGCATTTGTTTTTTGCTTAGTTTTGCTTTTTTCTTTATATTATTTTTGTTGCCACGGCTGGGCGGGCGGTCTGATGTTTTTTATTCTTTTTTGTTTGTTGTTGTTTTTTGCACATTGCTTTTTATGGCAATGGCCGGCGGATATTATCAACGGGCGGCTGCAGCAACAACTGCACATGCTTTTGTTATTATTGTTATTATTATTATTTATCAGGGCGACGACGGCGTCAGAAATTTATTTTCATTAACAAGTTGGGACAGACAAACGAAAAATATAAAAAAAAAAGAAAAGAAGAGATAATAAAAAAAACAAGTAACTAGAGCCACAGGCAGAGCGATTTGAAAGAGTACTAAAAACGAAAATAAATCCAGTCATGTGTGAGAAATATTTCCAGGAACTCACTTTGAGTAGCCTCGACTTTTATTTGTCATTATTTTTCATCAAATTCCAGTGGCTATTACTCGAGCATGTTATGGTTTGGGTTCCATTAAAAAAAAATAAATAAATCATGGTCTCTATATATTTCTAATCCTTGTTTAATATTTTAATGCAAAGCCATGGAATACATAGTACATAGTACATAGTATTTATTTATCTCCCACTTAAAGTCCCTTAAATGTAAAACAAGATATCAAACTAAATAATTTCTTAAAAACAATTAAGCCTTAAGAATTCCTTATTCCTTTACTCTCATAACCCCAGGGATATATTGGTATAATTATATTTTTAAATAATTCAAACATTCCTGGTATGAAATTATCCAATTTCCAACTTAAGTGCAACTGACTGCTAACTGCATTAAGTTCTGACAGATTATATGTCAAAGGTACACACACATTATCCCTCAAAGTGATTATAAAAACATGAACATGCTGCGTAAATGGAATGGGTATACATATGTGTGTGCGTTTGGAAACACATCAAGGTGATCAAATATGTTATGGCACCGAACGGGACCGGGACCGGGGTATTTATAACATTTATCGTTGCCATCGCTTGTGGGCAGCTTCGAAGGTTACACAAGCGGCAATCTATACGTAGGTATAAATATGCACTGGGCGAAAATGTTGTTCTAAACCCATAGAGTGTCTAACTCCAATTAAAACCTTTAAATTTGTAAGCCTACATTTACAATTTAAATAATTCATCATTTCTTCAAGTGCAGTCTTAACATGCGTGTGCATTGACATATACAGGTGCATGTGGGTGTTGCTCAGGTGCAGCACAGCTGCAATCAAGTTGGTATTTATGTATAATTTATATCGCGTGGCTGCCACAAATTCAATTCAATTAGAAAATGTTGAAAAGCCATCAAATATGCGGGTAGGGAAAATCAAATCCAAAAACAAAATCCAAGTCAAAGAAGCCAAGGCCGTTCGTTCGTTCGTTCGTTCGTTCGGTTAGCATCAAAACTCAGTGTGGGCGTTCAGTGTGGTACTCCCACCCCGCCTCTCTGTAGTGGGCGTGGCAGGTCACGACCTGTAACGCACACACACGTGCTAGTGCTTGTGCTTTTTGCTTTTGCTTTTGCTACAGCAAAATTGTTTTTGTTCGGGAAAACATGATTAACATAAAATTAAACGATCCAATAAAGTGGCGGGGAAAATGGCTTTGAACCACCTGCTGTCGCAAATAACCCCCGCTTCCACATGGCCAAGAATATCAAGAGAGAAAAGCCACTGTGAACTGCTTCTTTAGATTACTATACTACCTTATTTATGTATAAATTTTTCTAATGAAAAACTTCAAATTAGTGCTAACAAATATGATTCAATTTGAATAAGCATATTATTGTTTTAATAAAACAATATATATATTTTATATATTAGTTAATAAATATTAAACAATTTTATATAACATTAATTTATTTATTTTTTATTTTTCCAGTGTACCCTCCGCTGTCTCCATCACAAGTGTCGCCTAATTGCAAGCGAAAAGAAAAACTTTGTTTATTATAATTAGTGGACAAATACACACAAAAAAAAAGACATGCGGATGGAAAGAGGGAGGGGATTGCGATTGGAGTAGAGGTCTTGAGGTGGGTGGGTGTGGTATGGATGTGGTGTTAGTCCAAGCATTTCAACGCACAAGTCGAGGATCCCACGGGGGCACAAAACAAAAACACAGCAAATAAATATCTCAAGTGGATTCGAGAGGAAAAATTAGAGGCACAATACACAGAAAATTTCCAGAATACACTAGACAACAAAATGAGTACAGAAATAATACATATACAATTATTTCATTTAAATAAAGCAACCTTCTAATAACCCCTACTATTGTTCAAACTTCAGTGAGATTATTTTCCTTGCTATATACTTTTTTTTAACCAACAATTTCAGCCTTGTTGTTCAGTGTAAATGACAGTAATAAGCAATAAGTAAAATGAATGAGAGGAAAATCAAACCCAGACAACCGCTGGGATATAGCCGGGGAAAATGTGTACACAGAGCTACATAAGTAAGCAAACTTGAGGCCGGGGGACAAAAATAAAGTGTAATCCTTGAAATGCTTTTAACACAAATTACCAACAACATTTAATTGGGTCGAGTGGCAGCGGGGTTTTTCTTTCTATAGCTGAGAAGATAAGCCTTGCTGACCGAAAGCGGTTAGCTTACTTGGCCAACTGTCTTTACCCCCAAAAAGTGCCCCTCTGATTTCTGACGATTCTTTTGCTATATTTTATTTAAATATGAATATTCTGCGAAATACAAAACCGAGAGCTCAGACCATCATTTGCCCTTCGTCACTGCCATTTTCCTCTGCCCCACCCTTTGCAATTTTCTTTTGATGAAAGTTGTCAGAGCAACAAAACGGAAATTAAATTACTTGAAAATTTCGTAATTAAAGTCACTTTCACTTGGCAAAAGCAAACCCAGGCCAACCCCTCCACCAAGTTCCTTTTTTTTTCTTCAACCCATTTTCACTCATTTTCCGCTAAATGTGTCGCTTCCTTTTCATCGTTTAGCTTTTAGTTTAGAAAAAAAAAAATTGGGTAGGTATTATTAAGTAAAAATACATTTCAAAAACATTTTTTAAAAGTTTAAATTTTTGAATTTCTATTATATTTTTAAGCTTGGTTGCTTTTTTTTAAAATAAATATTAAATAATTCTTTGTTTATATGGGTTTTCCATTGATTTTATATAATATAGCAATCTCTTATATATAATATAGTAATGTAACAACTTATCCCGTAATCCCTTCTCGCTGGGTGAAAATCTTATTGTTCCAGGTGAGGACTATATGTTTCACATTTTTCATTGTTCCTGGCTTAAAACGTGGCTGGTATTTGGAGGGGTGATGATAATATAGGAAGTACAGTGACTTTGAAAACTTAACGACGAAAGCAAAGACAAGTAAAGGCAACCCAGAAAATACGACAAAAAAAATCATCACTCTGAGTGGCGCGGCTTCTAGAATTTCAATGAGGGTTGGGATTGGTGGCAAGGGGCATTGGGGGTTCAAGGGGACCTTCGGGGGGGGGGGTTTTGGGGGCCTGGAGGTTGCGTGGGTGGTGGCTAAAACTATTGTCCAAGCTGTTGTTGTGACGCAGTTTGTTCCCGATGTTTTTATCGTTGTTGCTGTGTGGCTGTTGCTATTTTTGTTGTCCAGCAACAGTGTCGTCGGTTGCCCTGCCATGTTTTACTTAATTTACTTTTTTTTTTTTTTTTTTTTTATTCCCCGATTCGGTTTGTTTTGTCAAGCGTAGTTTTGCGTTTCGCCATGCTGTGTTGGGTGTTTTTTCGCTTTTTTATTTTATTTTTTTGGTGATAGTAACAAAGGCAACCTGTGGCATTGGGAGGAGAAATATAAAAAAACAGCACACAAAAAATACATGGAGAGCAAAGCGAGCGGTATATATAGGGAAAAGCTAGCGCCATAATGAAATATGTCGTAATTGGACTTTTGCTAACCCAAGCTGAACCTCCATATCCGAATTTCCTACACCACCACCACCACTCCCTTCCATATCAGGTGACGTCGTCGCTTACTAATCAAACAAGCGCTGAAACTAGGCAAGAGTCCACTGGGAAAACGATTTGCTGATTTATTTCTGGTTTATCAGAACTGTAAAAAAAAACCCTTTGGTTTCACAAGATAACATAATGAATATTTTTATATTTGTTATCAGAACCAATTGAATTATTTTCTTCTCGAGTCGTAGGCCTTATCAGCTTGTATATTATTAAATTGCAGATATTATTAAACAAGCCTTTAAATTCACTTAAATATTATTCATTCGTTTAACTTTTTCCTAGTGTATTAGAGCTGCCCTAAGAGCTATATTTCTTTTTTAACCTAGGCGATACATAATACCTTAACCGCGTGCCCAAAACTTTCGAGGACAAGAACACAGGGGGAGGAGTAAGGAGTGGAGGAACGAGAAGGCCAAGGAAAAGGAGAAGCAGGAGCACCAAACAGAGAAAGCATAATTAAATAAACAAATTCCCAAACTAGGCAACAAGGGAGGCAAACAAAGTGCAAAACTCAAGTGTCGCCGCAAGAGTCAGGCTAAGAAATTGAAAAGCAAGGGGAGAGCGGAGATGGGCAAATTGGGTGGAAGTAGGCGTGGCCTACCTGCCCTCTCTCGTGAATTACTCACAACGCCAAAGCACAAAGAACGAGCAAGCAGCTCCAACATAGATAGATAGCCGTGACAAAGGGAAACCCGAAAAAGCCAGGGCAAGAACAAAGGTATCAAAAGAACGACACTGGAAAATAATTTATAGACTTATTGGCAAATTATACATATAAATTTTATAAAATTATATATATTTATATTTATAAGATAAAAAGTCTGGAAAAATAACTTTCGTATATATATTTTTTATTAAAAAATATAATATGTAACACCCTTTGCTGTGTGTAGAAAAGTATGACAAGGATTTGAACAGTAGAGAAGCTAAAAGCGTACCTAAAATGCCTTACATAAAGCTGGAAAAATTGTTTGCAATTGATGAAAAACGACTAAATGCCAAACAGAATGATTGCAACTGCAATTGACCACAAAAATTCGTCATTAAATGGATGCAACTGGAGAGAAAAAAAACGACAGAGGAAAAACGGGAGGAAAACTGTGCGGTAAAGGCACCGAAAAGGGGGCCAGCGAATGGGATGGGTTGAGACTGCTTAATTGCCATTTTTGGTTTCGTTTCATGTGCTAATTGTGCACATGGTATGCAAATTTGTTGCTCCCTTGGCCTTCTCCTGCCAAAAAAAAAAGCAAAAAAAAAAAAGTGTTTACACGAAGTGAAAATATCATGATGAATGAAGGCTTTTCAGCGTTTGTCAGCGAAATAACTCAATTTAAAATTAATGAATAATTTAGCATTAATGCGGAAACAAGCATAAATTGAATTAACAGGGAAGCACATCGTTTTTAAACCTTTTAAATCTCAAAATGTTATTAGGTGTTGGAGGGGGGCGGCTCCTATTTAGCCATAATAAAACATTTAAAAGACAACGTTTTCATTAAAATCTAAAAGTAAATTTGTAAATTACTTTAAAAGATTTAGATGCAATTTTTTCAATATTGAAAAGTTTAAGATTTTCCTCAACGTAAACCTAAAATCTATTACTATTGTTTTTTTTTTTTTTTTTGTTGGCAAAACAAAACTTCCCATTTTACGACCAAAATAGTACCATAAAAACAATTTTCAGACATAAAAATTGAATGCACAAATATATATTTAAAACCGCACAAAGCAACAGAAAATTGAATGCCCAAGAGCGAGGGGTGGCGACTGCGAGATGACTAAGAAAATTCAATGGGGGGAATATGGTGGAAAATGGGGACAAGACTGGATAAGACCGAGCTACGCTGTCCCACATATAATAATAATGCATTATAATCCACGAAAATGTGAGCAAAATAAATAAAGTGGCGGTGGCAACAAAACTACTAAGTAGGCGTTGGGTGGAAAATGGGCAGGCGGGGGGGAAAATGTGAGAAAAACTATTGCCAGACGAAGGATGCCTTAGCATCCATCCCCCACTCCACTTCGCGGCGTCACTCCACTGGGAAAGTGAGCGTGTGTATGGGTACAGTAAATATTGCCTTAGGCACATCCAATATTCATGAACTTTCGGCAAACTCAGGCAACTACTACAAGCTCTACTCACAGATTGGTCTAGTTCTGTAACAATAGAGCAACTTTTATTTATTGAATGGGACATTTTCGAGATTTCGACTAATGGAAACCCATTTGACAAATTTGTTTCCCCAACTCTGGCGTTATTTATATCTTTAATTAATATGAATTTTCTTTGAATACGTATCTCTATTAATAATTAGAAGAACAAAAGCAAATAAAACATCACACCGGTCCATAGCTCTTCAAGTTTTTATATTATAGCCCGAATTCAAGGCTCCGAGCTTGAAATTTAGTGCCCAACCATGATATAATTCTATCTAATAATACAGATATACCACTAAGACCCTATTGGCAATATAATAGGGATATGATTATATTAAATCTGTTTTAAAAGGATTCCTGAATATATTTATCTCATATGTATTTCATATTTATATCAGATCTTACAGATCTACAATATAAGGAGTATTGGTGGAATTGTTAGTAAAAAATCTACTTACGGATAGAAGAAGAAGAGAAATGTGGTTAATAGCAGAACAATCCAGGCGAAAGTCGCAGGAATGTAGCGCGTTTTCACATCGCATTTGGGCATTTTCCTATTTGCTGTTTTGTTGTTGGTTTTCTCTCGCTATTTTGTTGTTGCAGTCTTTCGTTATTGCTATTTTGTTGTTTTTTGCTCTTCGCTAATGTTGCAATGTTAACGTTGTTGTTGTGGTTGTTGTAATGTCGTTGACCGTTTTTCCTCGGTTTTAGTGTTGTTGTTAAAAATGAAATGCGTTCGGTTGTTGTTATTATTGTTGAATGATGATGTTGTTATGTCGCTCCGATTTTGTTGCTTTTTTTCGTTTTTTTTAAGATGACGTTACAGTTGGCGACTCTGTCTCTTTCTCTCTCACTCTCTCTCTCTCTTTCTCTATCTTTTTTTTTTGAACTTTTTTTTTAGTTGTTGTTAAAATGGTTGCAGGACAGGGTGCCGCTGGGAGGTTTCAGAGAGAGAGATGGGGGTGAAAGGGAGATGGGGCGTCGAGTCGTAAGTGAGCGGGACTCGGGGAGGGGTGAGTGAGACGGCGAGACGAAGCGGCGACGCGTGAAATGGGATCGACGACGTCGACGTCGTCAGGGACGCCGGCAGCGCGACTTGCAGCTTCGCGGGAAACGGGAAAAATCAGCGGAAAATTCAGCTGCGACTTTTTAAAGTTCTGGCACTCGAAGCGGCTGCTGTGGAAATTCGAATTTTGTTTAATAATATTATGCAAACAAGAAAATAATGTATTTAACAAAAGCACACACTTGGAAAAAAAAAGCTTCACATTCACACCTATTTATTTTAAAATTCTTGATTTGAATTTATTTCACAAAACATCGAAAAAAAATATATATAATTATGTGTTTTCACATACATAGTTCAGTTCTTTGTTTTTTTATTAGAAGTTTTTGTTTACTTTTGTTTTGAAATTTCTCAAATTTATTCCAATTTGTTTGCACTTTTCGCTCGTCCTCTTTGTTTGCTTTTTCGCCCATTGTTGTTGTTAGCTCTTATCAAGCTGGAATACACAACACACACACATACACGCACGTAAGATCGAAGACAGAGCGAAGGAAAGAAAAAAGAAGGCGCCTGTGTGTGTTGGCCAATATAAGAAAGATCAGATACAAAAAAAAAGTAAATTGACTCCGGTATTTCGTTCACTTTGTGTTTGTTGTTTTTCGCTGTTTCGTGCGGTTTCGTCTTATTGTTTTAAAATTTAAATATAAGCGAACAAATGCAGTTATTTTCACACACACGCGAGCGCGTGTTTTTTGAGCACGCATGTAGTTGTGTGTGCGTGAGGGCGCAGCGGCAGAGGCGTCGCCGTTGACTTTCCCTACATTTCACACAAGTTTTCGTGTGCGTTTTCCAGCGGTTTTCGTTTTTCGCTTTCCCCACCTTGCGGCCTCTCTTTCGTCGCTTCCTTCGTCTGCTTGTTCTTCTACAATGTTTCTCTCTCAGTCGCTCCTATAACGGCTTGTACACCAATACACACGCACTCGCACGTTGTTGCTGCAACTTTTTTTTTGTTTTTTGTATCTTTTTTGTGCGGCGTCGCCTGCAATTTTACACTTTTCCCCTCTTGCTCGCTTCCTTGCGAATAGTTAACGATTTTAATAACACACACAGACACACACTCTCAACAATATTTCGCGTGATTTTGAATTCCGCCGTTGGGCGGATTACGAAAAAAAATATATAAAAAAAACGCGAGCGTACGCATAATTTTCCGTTTTTCCGTTTTTCCTCGCTCGCGTGTGACTAGTGTTGTCGATAATATATCAATATATCGATATTTTCCTGGAAATTATATCGAAATCGCGATATTTTTATTTGGTGTAAAGTCTGGCAGCACCGGTGTGCTGCCAGACTTTTCGGTCCGAGCGACCAAAAGTGCCAGATCAAAATATACTCGATATTTTTCCTGAGAATGATATAAAAATATCGCGATTTCGATATTATGAAATAGTATATTTTAGTATATTTTTGAGGGATAAATTGTGTATTTCGATCTGTCCGGCGCGGTCACGCTATTCGCAACCGAAAAGTAAAAAAAGCATTAAAAGGAAAATTAATAAATAAAAGGCTTAAATAAAGAAACTCAACAAGCGAAATCTGAATACGATTAGGCAACTACAAGTGCCATTACTCAGTGCGCCGCCAAAGAGCGTAAATCGAGCGAAAAAAGACTCGGGCAAAGCTAGCGGCTTTTTGCAAGACGCCGCAATTTTCGCAGGAAAGGCGAGGGCGAGAAGTGAAAAAAGATGTCACGCAGCGTGCGGGCGGAGACGCGCAGCCGGGCCAAGGATGACATCAAGCGGGTGATGCAGGCGGTGGACAAGGTGCGCCACTGGGAGAAGAAGTGGGTCACCATCAGCGACACCACCATGAAGATCTACAAATGGGTGCCCATCTCATCGGCCAGCGAAAAGAAGTCCAAGCTGCAGCAACTTACCGGCGGTGCTGGTGGGGGCGTGGCGCCGCCGCCCGCTGGTTCGGTGGGCGGCAATGCCGGCGTCGGTGGTGGTGGAGGCGTCGGCGGTGGCGGCGGCGGAAAGCTGAGCGACAAGGAGAACTCCCAAAAGGGCACACCCACGCCGCCACAAATTACGCCCAGCTATGCGGGCCTGACCGCCGAGGACTCCAATACCTGTAAGGAATATAATATATGGATTATTAAAAATCCAGCCACTAATTTATGTATATTATTGGACAGGCTTCTCCGTAGTCTCGGACAGCCAGGGCGCCGATTTTGTATCGAGCATGCCCTTCTCCGAGGACTCCAACTCGCAGGGCAGTGATCCCGGCCCCGTAAAGCGCCTGAAGACGGGCGACTAGCCAAACATTCGCAGCCACAGCGCCTACAGCAGCAGCAGCAACTAACTAAGGTCGTAGTTATTTTATATTGCACAAGTCGACAACTCAAAAACCGCCTCAAAAACCTAAAAAGTACGTTTTTCAAAGGTTTTTGATGGGTTGAACTCGAATCTGGCCTAAGAAATACTCCTTAACGTAGAGATATTTTATATTCAATACTTTTTTTTAACGATCGGTGCTGTTTTGCCCTTTAAAATATGTTTTTAAAGTTGGAAAGAAATATAATTGGTCTCCGAGGTATAGTCTCTAGAATTTTTTTTTTGATATCGCTGTAAATTCAAAAGACAATATCTTGGAGACCATTAGGGATTTTTTCCAAATTAAAAAAAAAAAAAAACTGAAGAGCAAGAACAGCACTTCAAGATACCATACCTATTCTAAAAAAAAATGTATTTTAGTTTGACAGTTCAGCGCATCAAAAACCTTTGGTAAAGTATATTCCGGTTCTTGGTTCTACGATTTTTGTCAAATTTTGTCGGCCTGTGTTTAAAGTTATTCATGATTTAAGGACGAGACGTCAAAGAGTATATCTGCCTCAGCCCCAAGACTTAAGCAATTCTCTCCTACTCTTAGAAGTTTAGGACCACAGCAGCAGCATTCGCTGCAGCATAGCATTAAGAAATTTACAATTACAACATATTTATTAGCACAACAAAAAAAAAAAAAAAAAAAATGACGAATCGATTATGAACGAACCCCTCCACTGGGGGGACCTTTCGTATTTTCTAGAGAAAAAAAAGAGGTTAACTATCAAAGCAAAACAGCGCCAGTATAAAAACAACTTGTAGATCTAAATAATATTAAGATTGAGCACTACATAATATTACATATATAAATATAATTTAATCGTACCAATAAGAAGCAACTTAACTAACTAAAGTTCATCATTCTCTCATATTTTCATGCAACTTTCTTAAATTTTAAACGATTTTCTACGCATTCAGTGAATGTAAATGAGTTTAAATGCGATAAAATTGTACATTTTTGTTTTCTTTCTGGAATTTAAGTGTAAATCTGAATACATTCTTACACAGATATGCCCCAAAAACAGTAGCCATATTAACCTCTCTCAATAAAAATGATACGATACACACTTACCTTATAGAAGAACACCTTGCCTAGCCTTAGGAATGACCCCCTTCATGTCTTAGCTTGTATAAAAAATAAAAATATGTTCTTACAAAATAAAACGTGTTTTTTTTTAATATTTTTTTATATATACGTTAATAACGTAACGTAACGTTATACACAGGAGAAATGGTATTTCAGCCCAGGAGGCAATCCTGGTGGAACTGGAGCCAATTACAACAGATCCGTCGACAGGATCCCCTGGTTCTTGGTCTACTGGCTCAGACTGGAAGTTCTCTCATTGATGGACGTATTCACCCCAGTGGGTGAGTGTTTATATTGCTAAAGTTGCGCCTTTGCCTGACTCAATCCTTTTTGGGGGTTTTCCTCCACGCCTTCATTAGCCCGGAGGAAACGTCCTGGGTGCAGATACACTGCCCTCGAGCTATGATCCACATCATGGAGCGGACTTAACACATCCACGGATCAGAGAGAAAAGAAAATCGGAAGAAGGCAGAAAAAAATTACCTTGTAGGCAACATTGGGAAATGAAAGAACAGCGCAACTGACTGTTGTTGGAATATTCGTGCTCTGCAGTACCACATGTCATCACGTTGGTCTAAAAAGTTGATGAATCATTGATGAAAATGTCATTACGTTAATTTCATCAGTAATTTTATATATTGTTCAATTTCTGATAAATGGTACTGCAGGGTACATAAGATAACCGAGAGAATGCGCGAAAGTGAAAGAGACAGCAAGTCATCATTGCTTCTAATAAAAAGCAAATTATACAAGAAGTGCAAAAGCAAAAGTAAAAACAAAAGCTGCCCAAAAGACAAACAAAACCAAAGCAGCCAAAACAAACAGGCAACCCAAAATTGAATGTAGAGACGGAAGGAAAAATAATAGGCATCCAAAGTCAAAAAAATAAGCGAAAGAAGAATATATACAAATTGTAAAATATATACACAAATTAAGAATCTTGTTTAAAATCAACAAGTAAATAAAAGTAAATGTGGATGGTATAAATCTATGACTCTTGTAATATTAAGTGTGGGAATACAAAAATTTTAAAACTTTTATACATTTTAGGAAAAAATTTAAAAATAAACAACAAAACCTAAGCATTATGGACTGTTATTAGGGTTCTTTTAATACCAGTTGCTTAAAGGGCCAATAATATAGATATGTAACAAACAGAAAGAGGCATCTCAAGCCCCACTTTGCTTTGGATACGGGGTATCTCATAGTCGGTCACACTGGACTGTAATTTTTATACTTGTTTCATTTGGCTCCGCCGGCTTATAAGAGACATATGTATATTTCAAGAGGATAGGCGGCGTCCAAAACCCTCAAATAAAATAAATATTGTTTTAGTATTTAGTTTTTAATCAAATACTTTAATTTTAAAACAAAAGATTTGACAATTTTTGAATTTATGAAAGAGATTTCCTTGAAGTACTTTTTCTCGCACACTAGGCGTATGGGTAATATTTGTGAAGAACTAAAATCATACGCACTGTGGGACACACAAAATGTAATTCTTCTTATTTATTATTATGATGATTTTTTAAAATTTTTATTTCAAGTTAAATTTAAAAATAGACAGTTACCAATTTTTTCTTAAATCTTTCAAGGCAAGCTAAGAACCCAATCGTTTTAAGATAAATGTAATACAGTAAGGATTGGTATTATGTTCTATATTTTGATTTAATTTTTAATTTATAAGGAAAAAGGAACGATTTAAAAAAAATATTTCTTAAGACTTTTAAAGAAAGCTATATTCCAATTATAATACCCTTGCAGGAAATTATAATTGAAGTCAGAACTTCGGCTCGCCGAAGCTTCCTTTCTTGTTTATGTTAGGATACTGTTTTCCTTTAAAATCTTTGAAAAATTAAAATACATTTTATAAGAAATAGCGAAATATCACATTTGACTTTGACTTACCCGCAAATTACTGCGGAATGAATCATGGGTGAATCTCAGCCAAGTCTGCTGCGTGAAGATGGAAGGTAAAAGAGTGTCTTTTACGACGGGTAAGCCGTACAAGTGATCGGGTCTAGAAAATTACTGAGGGTAAGTATCCTATATAAAAATATAAAGCTGCCTTAGCAGCGATCGAGTTTAGAAAACTTAGCTTAAAACATAAAAGAAAGTTAACTGCGGGAACAGATTCCTCCTTGATTCCTTGATTAAGTTGATTGATTAAATCAAAACATTATTTACCATTTATCAGAAAATAGTAAATAAATTGGCATAACTAATAATTTATTATTTTTTATGTTTTTACCAGAATCGGATGAGTATATCTGTATCTGTCATAGAAGCGATTGGTTAAATTGGATAACTTTATTTATAGTTTTTATTAATTTCAGTTGAGTTTGAGACTCTTGAAATAGGGAAAACAAAAAGAAAATCAAAATGACTATATGTATGTACATACAATTTGTCCTCGGTCTAAATAAGTATATATATGGGATATATCCCATAAAACTAAACCATAAAAAGAAAGCAGAGAAAACTACCATAAAGAAATTGAGAATAAATTCCAAGGTCAACAAAGTAAAAGGATAATGCGAGTTAAATGCTAGAAATGTCGGAGAGAGCAATTGGTAAAACGGCAAAATCCGTTGGATTGCCCGGGGATGAGTTCTCAATTTCGCAGGGATTTGGCCGAAAATCCCACATTATCAACAGTTGGCCAACGGGGCTCGAAATCAAGCTGGCACTCATTAAGCCAAATAGCTGGCTGGCTCCTGGCTACGGCAACGGCTACGCGAGCGTCGAGTGTTGTCCTGGCAGGGCTTGAAGGACAATTGTCGCCGCTGGCATGGAGGAGCTGGCGAACAAACGCGCTTTGAATGCCTAATCCTGTCAACAGTTACAGCTAAGAACAACAAGGATAACAACAACTGGCAGGAAGGCAAACAGCGATGACAACTGCCAGCGGCTAACGGCGAAAATTGTCAACAGAAAACAACACACTTACATACATACATACAGTTAGTGAGCGACACTGACAGCCAGCTGAGAACTTCGCACGTACGTTAAATATTTTCATTTAGCTGTCAGCATTTATTTAAAATGGACACACACAGTGAGAAAAAGGGTAATGCTCTGGCCATCCACTAACGTGGATTAAGCTGGACGCTCGTTTTGCCAGCCGGAGCGCATAAATTCCGCTTGGCTGCACGAATGGTGCGTAGGGGTGTGGCCACACACAGGCAGACGGACACGTAAACACAAACACACTCGCATAAAGACAGTAAGACAGACAGAGAGAAACAGAGGGACGGAGAGACGGTAAGGATACGTGCATGGCAAGGCAATCGCCTGTCGCCTTTGACATTAGTTGATACACCTCACCAGATGTGAGAGCAAAGCCTCCGTTTTAGCCATAAAACTTACGCCACCCCCCTCCCCACACTTCTCTCGCCGGCAAGTCGGCGCGCCAAAGTATGCAATACAATTATGCTGCGAGGGTGCGATCTGGATGAGCGGGGCAGAAGAGAGCGGAAGTGAAGCACACACAGTTTGGAGAGTGGCAAAGGCAATGGGGGGCAGAGAGCGAGAGAGCTAGCGCGTGCAGGAGCCTTCGGTGAGTGCTGCCCGTTTAGTTGTTTTTAAGCTAATTCTGGCTAGGTTTTACTCCTACAAATAAAATTTATGTTTTTTTAGGGGAAGGTTTTAAAATACGAAAAATAATTTCTTAAAATTAAAATAAAATTTGTAATATGCGACTTTAAGCAACACACCGTTTTGGTTTCTCTATGTATTTTCCTTAACTATCCCATAAAAAAACAGAGTTTATTACATGAAAATATTAGAAATTAATTAAATTTTTTTCTTAAGCCCTTTTTTTACGATTGAAGCCAGTAGCAGGTATTACAACAGCACTGCCCGTGCGATGACCGTGCTCAAGTGGCAGGCAGTGGGGCCCCGAGCTTTACTTTCGGCCTGCGCGCGTGCAAGTATGACAAAGCTCCGGCCCAGCACAGCACACATATCGCCGCTTTGCTCCGCTCGCGCCACTTTGGCAGCTTCCTGCGCGTGGCCATATGGCCGTTAGGCCGACTCCACTGTGCAACAGGCGAGGGAGGGAGGCGGTGGGGCTATGCTTCCTAGGGATGGAACCCGCTTATCGATCAACTAAAGCTAGCTACTAGAGTGCCTAGAGTATACTAAGACCATATTGATAAAGTATAAAACTTTAAAGGTTCTGAATGAAGCCAAAATATAGCAATAGAAACATAATTTTAACCTCTTCATAAATTAGAATATATATTTGTTTTACGATACCTTGGCAATATAGCTTTGAGAAATTAACAGCAAAAATAATATTATAAGAGGATATTACAAAGAAACAGTACTCAAAGTTACACAAAAAATAGCCATCAGTCCAGAGGCGCTAAAAAGTAGGCAACGAAAATAGCTGCTCTGATAACCCGTGATCTACACGGAAAGCTTAATTAGTGGCTTTTCCAAAGCACATCCTTGTACGATAATCAGCCAAATGGGGAAACTGCCATCCCTAGCGGCTGGCGGCAATGGTAACTGTAAACGCTATGGCTTTTCCCGTTGCCTTTTCAACGTTGTGCGGCAGTTGTGCCTCCAGTCGCACACCAGCTGCGTGCGCACTCGGACGTGTTTTATCCCGTCTCCTCTCGCTCTGTACCGTTCTGTTGCGTTGCACTGCGCGCCGCAAACAACAGTTGACACGGGAGCAATACCAACAAATAGCAATAGGAATAGGAGGAATTTTGGAGCCGGAGCAGGCCATGAATGTGCAGGTGGCCGCCAAATATCAACGATAATGTGACAAGATGGACTTCCAGAATCGCAACAACACGGCCAACAAGTTTGTCTGTCCCAGCGATAGGCAGCTGGCCCTGCGTGCCAAGTGAGTACCGTTGCAATTGTTTCAAAAACAAAACCAGAGAAAAAAAACAACAATGTCATTGAAACGCAACAATTGGCTACCATTCCCTTTCTCTCTTTTTCGCGGTTTCTTTCTCTTCTTTATGAGTGTGAGTGTGAGTGCGTCAGAGCAGATGCAACGAAAGCAACAACAACAGCCACACTGCTGCCTGATAACGGCTATTTATTTTTGTTGTTTTTTTTTCTGTTTCGGTGTCCCTGTGCGAGTGACAAAAACAAAAACAAGCGGGGACAGCTTGACAAAAGCTTTAGTCATAATTTAATTAACTTTGACTTGGTGCTAGTGAGAGTGAGTGTGTGGTTGTTGGCTGATTAGCCGAAAGCCTAATCAAATGAAATACATGTGCGCACTCACACAGCGACGGGAGAGCGACAGACAGCAACAAAAAGAGAGAAAAAGAGAGAGTGGGAGAGGGGAGAGATAGCTGCCCATGAGCTGTCAAGGATTCCGTAGAAGGAGATGATGAGGGAGATGGCGGCGGAGATCCACTAAAAGCCGCATGTGTGCACGTGCATGTGTTCGTCTGTGTGTGTGTGTGTGTGCAAACTGTAATCATAATTGTTGCATGCTGACAGATTAATTAAATTTTAATAACGCTAAATTTTTTACGACCCCCCTTATGCCATATTTATGGCCCCTCGCCGAGAGGCTTTCATTTATTTATTGCAATTGACGCACCACAAAACACACACACAAACACTCACAACGAAGGGCGCGCAGCCATTTACATGATTTGTGAAACACGCCCATGCCGAAATGGAAGCATTTCCATTTCCACTTCCCCTTCCAATTTCCTCTACCCGCTCTTCTTCGGTCCAAAGCCCCAACATATGCTCAGTGTAGCATACTGCGTGGGGCTGCCCAGCTCGCCTCGAATCAATCCCAGCTGACTGTAAATGCGACTTGGGCGCATTAAAAATACAAAAAACGTAAAAAAGGGAAAAAATAAGGGGAAAAACGCCGCACCAACACGCACAGCATGAGCAGAAGTGCGCGCCGAAGGAGAGGTGAAGGTTGGCAGGTTTCAAGTGTGCAATTTACACTTCCGTTCGCTCGCTCGCCACATTGTAAGCACTCGCACACAGCAAGTTAGGGTGGACCCAAAACGAATGTTTATGCTAAATTTTTGTTGTACATTTAAAATAGAGCAAATTGATAGGGTTTATCTCCACTTGAGGCTTATATGTCGGTTAATTGGTTCACTTTTATAATATACATTTTTTATAAATTATTTTAATTGGGGCGATATTTTTGATCACACTGTTGATACTTATCTAAAAAGCTTTTTCTTACCCTAAATAATAATATAAAAATAATAATATAATATAATAATATAATATAATAATAAAGTAAAGTTAATAATATATTATAATAATAAAATGAAATCGGTAGTCAGAAACAACACGGCGCATGAGTAATAAAATGCATAACCAGTCAAGGACTTTATAAAAACGTGATATATTTTTTCTGCATAAAATTTGAATTGAGAATTAATGAATAAAAATATTCGAGTTATCGAAAAAGTCCCTCTTTCGCCAAATTTTTTTAATAAAATGGCTTAGTAGAAAAAATAAACAGGGCGTATGAGTAATATACTGCATAACAAATCCAAGAATTTTGACAAATTTGATCAATTTAACTACATAAAACTTGTATTATTTATAAAGTAGTAATAAATCTTAAAAAAATAATCTTTTTCACAAAAAATTTGTAAATAAAATGGCTATGCAGATAACGCGGGGCGTATGAGTAATTATTTAAAATTAATGAGAGACTTTCTGAGCAATTCCTTATATACAAATAAATTATTTTTATAATTGTTTATTATTTAAACAAATTTGCATGCAGGTATACATTTAGTTACAAAAAAACATTAAAAGAAGTCAAGGACCATCCTAACCCGTAACAAGACCAACAGCAGGATAGAAACAAAGAGCTTTTGACTAAAAGGGAGTTGCGGGAGGGAGCCACAGAAGCCGTAAGCTGCCGCTCGTGGCATTGGCTCTGTACTTGAAATTCAAATTACGGCTCAAGGGAGCCCCCACGGCCGCAGAAAACCAAGGAAGCAGAAGCGAGCGGGGCCAAGGATGTGGGGAATTAACGCGAAACTCAAATCGCGGCCACATGCCAGACACTCTAGCCACTCCAGACTTCAGACTCCAGTCGTTTTGGCTCTCGCTTAGCTATGCAAATGAGACGATCTCTCTGCCACCAGGCCACCAAATCTGACGACAAGCTCTTTGACTTTTATTAAATTCAGCTGAAACCGCAAAGTAACTGGCGGGGAGATACGGAAATACTGATGCGAACTAAAAATATAACGCGCATGCTGAAATAGTACATGGCTACAGGAATATCGTATTCAGTGCGAAAGCTCAAGAATAAATCCGTGTGTGAATGCCTCTCGAATATATATGTTACATATATATTCGAGCCAAGCAGATATTCAATTTAAATGGAAAGTAAAAGAAAATCCTAACGAAAAGCGCTGCGCTCTCACTTCCTTATACCCTCTGCCTGGCTCTTTGTATACGTGGAACTGGGGAAGCCGGAATAAAATTGTAAATTATGTTAAATTGTGGCTTCGCATTGTTGGGGCCCCTGGCTTTATAATGTTCCTCTTTGTAAATGAGAATCCAAAGAGAAAGAAAAAAAAAAAAAAAAAAACAGAAAAGGTTTGTTAGGATATAGCACTGTCCTTGCTTAATCAAATCAAAAACCTTTAGAACAAACTTTTCTGTTAATTAAATAAGCAAAGCTACTAATTTTACACTCGAAAGTTGTTTTAACCTTGACTTGTATTAAAGGATTCTGCAAATAGCCGCCCAAGCTCCTGTAAACCGAATCCCCTTTGTTTGTATAAATTAACTTAATTGCCGGTTCTGGGCCATTGTATTTGAACCGGCCCTTAAGTTTGGCCCAACAAGATTAAGCCGTTTAATCATTGCACACATCAATAGTGATGTTGGGGACAATTGCTTTTTAAAAATATCGATATTAATCGATTTAAATAGATTTTTGTTATCAAAAATCATGAATGCTAGAAGCTAGAAAACATTAATATTAAGTTGATTAGAGAAAGAGTTTTTTAACAATTTTTTGCTCCTTTGCTTAGGCATAGTTTTGCTGAACAACTAAAAATAATAATTTTTAAATATTCTCGTACCCACTCTTATCATAGCTTGTGGCAAAGTTATATTATTATAGTGATCTGAATCCTTTATAAATTACCTGCAAGTTATTTATATTTGATTGCCTGTCTTAATATGACAATGATAAGAATGAATTTATCATTGCTAATCACCTGACAGAGTTTATGATACCACATGCGCCCAGTGTATAATTTCGTTTTTATTGAAGTCTCAAACTCGAGACTTTTGGAATAAAATGCCGCCTTCAATAACCAATTCACTGCTTATCCCCTGACAGAGATGTAAGTCACTATGTTAAGGTTCTCTCCTCGCAATTGATTTCGTCATGCAGAGACGGCGGCTGGCTCATGTACATTGGACATTTAACTTTAACTGAAGTGACTGCCTGACTGACTTACTGGCTGACTGCCTTTCCCCGCATCGTTTCTTTCTTTTATTTGTGTGAAACAATCAGATTTTGTGTAACAATAAACCCCGTAACCTAACCATCAATTTGGGAGCTCGCTTAATGCGAGTGGCAGGATAAGACCCGTCCTGAGTGGATGTCCTGCCGGAGATCGAAACAAAAGTTGAAGTGCTTGAGTGCGGCTGGGCGGGGGGCGGGGGGCTCCCCCATTGATTTTCTTATTCGGTGAACAACACAGGCGAATGTTAATAGAGCACTAAACGAATTTGTAATTTAATTATGATGTTATGGAACCCGCAAGGGCATTTAAGCAAAAAATAAAGCATACACAGCCCGCACACACAACATGCCCGCAATCAATTACACGTCCGTACACGGAGAGTCAATAAACCCAGCAGCGTGAAGGCGACACGCACACTGGGAGTCCAGAGACCAGAGACCGGAGGAGGAGCCTCTTGGCCCGGATTTGCATGCCATTCGTCGGTGCCATTCCATGAGCGGTGCGTGCCCGTATGTGGCCTGCGCGTTTTTTTAATGCCCCGTGTAAGTGATTCCAAAGTGGCTATATAACCGAAGCTCGTTCCTGGGCAAACCGGAGCAATCCATGAACTATGCAAATGAGCCGGAGGTCGAGACCGAGGCAGCCGGCTAAAAGATTACAAGTTGCCAGGAGGATGGAAGTAAAAGCCAGCTAAAGTCGGAGTTACATAGCACGCCTTGTGTTCTACTCAGTTTTCATTAAAAAACATATTTCTTAATGTGTATTTTACATATATATTTCATGGAAAGAAAGTCACTTAGCTTTATTTGCTGGACGGCACAAGTTTTTTTTTTTTAAGTCCAAAAAGCTAAGAACTTTTATGGTCGCCCGAGTTGTGGGTTCATTATTAATTGAGGCAAACCACCTGGAAAAGTCTGAGCTGTACAAAAGCACCAATAACTTTTGTTGTACGAAAAATTTGAAATTCAAATGATAAACAAAAAAGTGGTTAATGGAAATTGGAACTAAGAGTTTTTGGCTTGATATGAGCTCTACGATAAAAGCTCTACGTTTTTTTTTAATTATAATAAAAATGATAATATATATTTATGTTACTCTAAAAAGTACTAAATTTAGCTATAGAATTACATAGAAATTCGCTGAATCTCCAGAAGCATTCCTCTTAGTCCCATATTTATTATCTCCAGCACTTGTCCTAAATCTAAACTGTTTACCACCTACTACCTTACTATCAGTTTTTTTAGCCATGGCTGGTACTGCTTCAAGGCTCCTAGTACACCCCTTTGAGCCTCGGGTGTAATGAACCCAGAGACCCGAAAGCAGGGACGAGTTAATTAACTTTGAACTTGACATTTTGGCCGAGTGGACGGGCGCTCGGCAACATGGAAACCGCATTAGGCGGCTCCACAACTAACGATGCTCATTAGGCTGAGACCCACCAACACCCCAACACACACCCCTTTAACACCTTTTACAACACATTTGTGTGTAGAAGCTGAAGCACTCGGAGCCAAAAATGCCGAACAGCAACTGGCTCTACACACTATCTGGCTCACACTATCTGGCTCAATGATGATGATGGATGATTTCATCCTATGTTAAAAATAAGAAAATATTCCAGAACTAAGAACAGGTTTTTATGAATTTAATGCAAGGCAAAATATCATAAATATAAATGTTTTCGGTTCATTGCTGTTTCAATTTTATTGTGAAACTTTGGCTAATTCTCCCTGAAATTTGTTTAAAAAAAATTTCACACATATAATTTCCAACTGGTTCTAACATCCCTGCAATGAAGTGACGGCTGACGGCCAACTCTTAGATATGGTTGTGCGTGTGTGTATATTACAGTAAATTGTGTGGAGTTAAGCATCTTATTAATTTATGTCTTTGGTGACACTCTCTCTCCTCCTTCCAGATTAAAAGCCGGATGGAGCAGCTCAAAGACCAGCGAACCGCTGCGCCCGGAAGAGCAAGAGGCCATCATCTCGGTGATCCGGCGGAACGAGGAGATCGAGGTGGCCGAACGCCAGCGAGTCGGTCGACTGGTGGAGCGTGTCGAGAAGATCAAGCAGCATGCCGTGGAAAGGGGCCCCAACTGCTGCCGGCTGTGTGGCGACGCCTTCGGGCTGCTCCGGCCGCAGCGCATTATTTGCGAAGATTGCCGTCAGTCGGTGTGCACCAAGTGCAGTGTGGATATCAACATTCGTTACCATACTAGCGAGCGTTCACGCGAAATCTGGCTATGCCGCATCTGCTCCGAGACGCGCGAAATGTGGAAAAAGTCTGGGGCTTGGTTCTTCAAGGGCCTGCCCAAGTACGATATGCCGCGCAGTGCCAGTGCCACGCCCACGCCCACCCCGTTACCCGGATCCATGGCAGGTGGGTGGCAATTCCAGGCAGGAGAAGGAGGAGGTGGAGAAGAAGTGCAGGAGCAGGCCTTGGAACGTGTTAGGAATTTAAACCTTTCACGCTTGCCGCAAAGTTCAAAAGGGCAGAAAAGTTCGCGAGAAATTTTGCGCGAAATTTAGTTTGATGGTGGCCCCCTTTTTGAAATCGAAATTAATTGAGGAGCCAGAAAATTTCAAAGCGATTTCAAAATAATCGCTTCGAACAATCAAATTGAATTAAAGCTAAGCCTGATGCTGTATTCAAAGTGCATAATAGTGGGTTTCCAAAGGAAAACCTTTGAGCAACAGTTTTTTAAGAAAATCTTTAAAATGCGTAACGGCAGACCCTCTTGAAAACTACGGAAAAGGAACCTTTCCTGCAAAAATCTTCCATTTTAAAATTTTGTATGATCTCAAATGCCAAGGGTATGCAAGTTACGCATCTTATTATGTTTAATAATTTGTATTAGGTGTTGTAATCTCTATTTAAAACCTTTAAAAGGTTTTTCAACTTTACTTTTACTACAAACTCGCAAAGTATTAATTTAAAACCAAGGATGATCCACTATATTTCATTATATTCGATATACTTCTTGTGTAAAGCACAATTTCAAAACAAATTGGTTGTCACAGCCTCTTCCTGTTGCAATATTTATTAGTTTGAGACAATAGGTTATATAAATATTTAATGTCATTGCCATGAACGGGAAGGGAAGGAGATTGACTGATTGACTGAGGTTGTCGTGCCGCTTATAGTTTGGGGAATTATTGAAACCTCCGGGGATGGTTAACCATAGCACAGAGTGTCTGACGAAGCAGAATTTAAAACACCAGACAGAACGCACAGAATACACCTTGTATATTTGAAGACACCTTAACCAATGTTTTCAAATCTCGTTTCAGGAACATCATGAAATGTTTCCGTTTCCATAGTTCCATAGTAACCCTAATCAGAGCTTCAACTGGATGTCACTAAGCTGTAGTTCGTTCAATAAATAATATAAATACCAACTCCAAATCGGTTCGATAAAAGTGACTTACAAAATTAGAAACAAACAAGGAATTATATATCTGTATATATCGGCGGGTACATTTCAAGAGTCTCTTCTCTTCTGATATTTCTCCAACTCCTTCAGCTCAATAATAATTCATCAATCATCGATAATTATAATCCTTTATTCAGAGCAAGCAACGACTATCGCTTTATCAACGAACGACTATCGCTATAATCGCTGACTTTATTATCGTTTATCGCTAAAACTTACTAAATTACAACTACATAAAAAAAAAAATGAAAAAGAAAAAGAAAAAAAAAGAAACTGGAAAAATCGGTAATCGACATGTTTGAGAATCGGATTAATTCCGCTTTTCATCGACAATTATCGTCAATCGCTAATCGCTATCTTTGTCTCTGTCATCGCAGGAGACACGCGGGCCGTTCAAAGCTGCCATGCGACGCCGACGCGTCCGGCGCGAGTGAAGAAGCTGACAATCCGTGTCAACGACAGCAGCTCCAGCAGCAGTGGACACTCGGAGCCTGAGGACGAAGTGGACGGCGGTGGTGGCGGCATCCCCGTTGGAAGCGCAGCTAGTGGCCTAGCCAAGGGCTTAGGATCCGGACGGCTGCAGCGGGATGACAGCTTCCGGTTGCGGGCCTACGGTTCCATTCGCAGCTTCATAGACGGCGGCGAACGCAAGCTATCGAATTCCTTCTTCTTTGGCCGCCAGCAGAGCCAGCGGCCATCGGAGTGTCCTGACTACGACAGTGTCAGCATGTCCAAGCTGCGGCGCGAGAGCAGCTTCCTGCGACGCGGCTCGGTCAGCTCCTCGTGGTCCATCAGCGACAGCTCTGGTTCCGGCAACTCGGGCAATTCCCATACCCAAGGCCAAGCCCACACCCAGTCGCAATCCCAATCGCAGTTGCAGTCGCAGTTCCATCAGCAGCAGCAGCAACACTGCCGGGATCCGTTGCTTGGTTGGCTGGAGATTGCCATTAGCTATCGGGAGGCCTTCCATAGCCTCGAATGTACCATGGTGCGGGCGAGGGATCTGCCGGCCATGGACGCCGCTGGACTGGCAGATCCATACTGCAAGCTCAACATAATCACACCGGAGGCTCATACCAAATACACGCGGTGGCAGCGCACCAAGACGGTGCACAAGACCCGCAATCCGGAGTTCAATGAAACGCTGCAGTTTGTTGGCGTGGAGCCGGAGGAGCTGGGCAACTCACTGCTCTACGTGGCCCTCTTCGATGACGACAAATATGGCCATGACTTTCTTGGCGCTGCCAAGGTCTGCCTATCCACGGTGAGTTTTTCTCTTCATTTTTTGGCGGAACTTCCGGAAGCGCGCTTCCGGCGACTTCCTGTGACTTCCTGTGACTTCCGGTTTCCACAAACCATTAAGTGGCTCGTTTGAACTGGGTAATTGTTTGGTAAAACTGACCCGCGAGGCACCTACTCCAGGGAATCGAGTTAAGCCACAAATGCTGCAACTGCTGCGGCACCGGATGTACATATGTACATACATTTTATTTTCATTTTAATTGCATTTTAGTTTGAATTGATTTTAAAACTAAAGCCAACCAACAATGCACTCAAAACTATATGAACATTCAAATCCTCAAATTACAATTCATCTAGTATTTTATCTTATAAATAAATAATTCAAACAAATCTCTTTTCCAGGTGCACAGCACATCGCAGTACCGCATTTCGGTGCCGCTGGGTGTGGAAGATCAATATAGCAACGCAGCGGAAATGTCCCAGAATTGGCCCAATGGCAAAATGCTGCTATCGCTGTGCTATAACACCAAGCGCCGTGCGCTGGTGGTAAATGTGAAGCAATGCATCAATCTGATGGCCATGGACAACAATGGCAGCTCCGATCCCTTTGTCAAGATGTGAGTCTAGTCTGCCCTAGAATCTCTGATCCACTAATCATTTATCTAATCCATTTGGACAGCCAACTCAAACCGGATGCGCACAAGAACAAGAAGCACAAGACCAGCGTCAAATGGCGCACACTCAATCCCATCTACAACGAGGAGTTCTATTTTGAGGCCAGTCCGCATGACCTAAACAAGGAGATGCTCATTCTGACCGTGTGGGACAAGGATCTGGGCAAGAGCAACGACTTCCTTGGCAGCCTGCAGCTGGGCGCCCAAAGCAAGGGCGATCGCCTGCAGCAGTGGCTCGACTGCATCCGCCTGCCGGATCACTTTCACGAGAAGTGGCATTGCCTCGCCCCCGACAATCCCTCCCACTGAAAGAGCAGCCCAAATCCAATTCAGGATGTTTTTCCCGCCCCCCAAAAAGCCGCATTTTAGCAAACTGATTTCTGATTTTAAAGTTGTCTTCAGAGTTGAAAATAAGCCAAAAACCAAAAGTATTTATGATCCTTAAGGGAGTTTTTCAAATCCAAGTCTTGAAATAATTAATTAATTAATTTCGATATGCTTAAACCCTTTACTTAAAAATGCTTGTATTCGTTTTAAATTCCATAAATGAAACAAAAGAAATATTTTAATGGGGCGAAAAATCAATAAAATGTTTGATATAGCCGACCAATATAATTGTTAAATAATTGAAAAATAAATTATATAACCTTTTCCTATAATTTTTGACAATATCGATATCTTAACGATATTTTCGGGAATTTAATATTTCGATATATCAAACTTTTCCATATAAATTGTCCTTTCAAAATCAAATTTTAATACTATTAAATGAGCTTTTGATGATAGCTTTAACGAAAATTGTTTTTAAAATTTAAGGAAAAATTTTAATTACATTTTTTTTTCAGTTTTGGTTAAACAATATGTATTTTTTTTTTTAAATAAAAGTTTTCGACAACTTTAGGTAGAGAAATCAGTTTGCAAAAATTAGGGCCTAGCTCCAAATATACAAATATACATAAACATATACATATACATATATATACATATATAATATACATATATTTTTGATATGCCTGTGTGAGTGTGCTTGTGTGTGTGTGTGCGTGTGTGTAAGAAAGAGCAAGAACGAGCTAAAAGCTAGCGAGTGAGTGTATCTTTTGGTGTCTGCTTTCCAAAATCTTGCACTTAACCTACATTTTTTCTATGTCTATACTTTGGCTCTTATCGGCATTTTTGTACACTGTATATATAGCTTGTTTAAGTGTCCTTACCAAGGGTTAATCAACATCAAAGAAAATCTTTTCGATTCCATTACTAAATTCAATCTATAATCAAACTTACACTTATGTACTTCTAAATATATATCGGAAAATATATACATCTATATTCTCAAGAGTTTTGCAACATGATTTCATTTTTAATTGGGAACAATAATTAAAAACAAAAAAATTATAATTAATTAAGAAATTAATGGGGTTAAGGGTTTCGACTACCCAAAAAAAAAAACTCTTCCGGGCAGCAACAATATGTGATTAAACCGCACTAAATCCAGCTAGTACACAAAAATCGAACGTAATTACATTACATTTACATTTATGAGCTGATAAGGCCAAAGGCCTCCCACCTGATAAGCTCATCGCCACGAGTACCCAAAAGAGTAAAGATATTAGTTTGCTTGTTTTCAGTTTCAGTTCACATTTAATAAGTTTGGCATACTAAGAGTTTTACAATTTTTCAAGAGAATTGTACATATCCAACACTATACAAAATAGAGATAAACATCTATAAAGTACATGCAGCGAACGTGCCAGTTAAGTAAGCGCCCGATGCATAATAGATAGGGATATATCGATTATATATATATATGTATATAGATTACATTAAACAATTAATATTTAGGGATAAACATGAGGGGCGATTCGAGCGGAATCGGAATCGAAATCGGAGTCCTGGGCAGCAATTGCCAGCGATTCCAACGTTTAACTTAAGCCTAGACACTGGTATATAACTCCAGGGTGCGGGAAATGGTAATAATGGCCCTCTCACTTGCGTTCAAATAGGCGGGCATAGTCGGGCAGATGGGATGCTCCTCCATCAGATCGGTGGCGATTCTGCTGCTGCTGTTGCTGCTGTTGATGTGAATGCTGCTGGTGATGGACAGGGCCCATGGCCGACGCAGCCGAGGGTGTATGTTAGAAGAGACGCTTCTCGTAACTGAAAAGGCCGTGAACATTGCCCTCCTGCTGAGCGGAATGGGTGCGCTTCATGAAGCGCAGTTGACCATTGTAGATCATGTCCCTGTAAAATTATATATAAAAAGTTTAAAAAACAATGTCATGATATAGAAGCTATTGAAATCAAAGAATTACCTCAATTTATTCACCGAATTGGCGCCAATATCCTGGCAACTATGCTGCAGTCCGCACTCCAAATAGGGCAGATAGCGCAGAACGCTGCCCTTATCCACAATGCTGCCGCTAACGCCCTGGGCCACCTTCATCTTGTCCATCTCATTGTGATAGTAACGCGACATGGCAGCGCCTTTGGCATCGCCACGTTCCATGGCCTCCAAAGAGCCCATGCCGCGGTATTTCTTCAGGCGCACGCCATCCGAAAAGAAGTACTCGCCGGGTGCCTCTGAGGTGCCCGCCAGCAGAGAGCCCATCATCACAGCGCTGGCACCCAAGGCCAAGGCCTTGACAATGTGTCCAATCGACTGGATCCCACCGTCGGCGATAACTGGTACGCCAAACTGGCGGGCATAGGTGGACACCTGATAAACGGCCGTGGCCTGGGGGCAGCCGCAGGCCATCACCTCCTGGGTGATGCAAATGGAGCCAGAGCCCATGCCCACGCGCAGTCCATCGACGCCGGCTTCAATGAGATTTTTGGCCTGGGCACGGGTAACCACTGCGGTTTAACAATGAAATAAAGATGGGATTTTCAATTTATATTTTTTGCTAGTGTAAAATAAGAAAATCAAGGTTTGAAACCCGAGACAAATCCCAGATAACTACCATAATTACAAATTAGGGTTACTAAAATAAGGAAAGCCATAGAGTATTGGTTTATCTGATAAAAAGAAAAACAATATGGTGGAACCTATATTCTATGATGTGTGCTTTGATCGCAACCTTATCAGTTGTGGCGGTAGATAATGGCCCTATATTTTGCTCGCTTTCTATAACGAGTGGCTTCTTATGAAAAAAAAAAAAGTAAAAACAACTCACCGTTGCCGCCAATGACCTGCAGCTCGGGATACGTATCCTTGATGTACTTGACCATCTCCACCTGATAGACAGAGTTGCCCTGCGACGAGTCCAGTATGATTACATCCACACCGTTGGCCACCAGCAGCTGTAGTCGCGCCTTATCCTCGCTCCGTGTCCCAATGGCAGCGCCCACCAACAGCTGCTTGTTGGAGTCCTTCGATGCATTCGGATACGAGCGCGCCTTCTTCAGATCCGTACGGGCAATCATGGCCACCAGTTCACCAGCTTGGTTGATAATCGGCAACTTGCCCTTCTTGCTCTTCTCCAGAATGGCATTAGCCGTTGGCAGATTGATACCATTGGGGGCGGTGATCAGCTCCGTGGTCATGATGTCGGCCAGCAGAACCTCCGGCTGATTCTCACGGAAATCGATATCCCTCGATGTAACCATGCCCAGCAGCTTGCCACCGAGCTTGCCGTTCTCGGTGACCGGATAGCCGGTGAAGCCATTTTTGCGCCTCGCCTCCAATACATCGCCCACGGTGTTCGTGGGCGACATCACCGAGGGATCGCGCATGAAGCCGTGCTTGTACTTCTTAACCTTGTGCACCTCCAACGCCTGGTACTCCGGCGTGCAGTTGTGATGGATGATGCCAATGCCACCACACAGCTGCGCGCGGGATCCACGGATTCGGCGGATATATACATTGGCGAATGGCGAATGGAAGAAACGGCGGCGGTTAGAGAGGCGCATAAGAGTGTTGAGTTACAACCACAGCTAGCACACAGCTCGAAGGCGAACCCCGGAGATCGGACTAGATCTGGTCTGATGTATACTTACCGCCATGGCGATGGCCATCTCCGATTCGGTTACCGTGTCCATGGGCGAGCTAACCAGCGGTGCCCGCAGCGTAATGGCCTTGGTCAGCGGCGAGCTGAGATCGACCTCCTCGGCGGTGAAGTCTATGTAGCCGGGTAATATGAGAAAGTCGCTGTGTTGGGGGGGAAATCGCGGGGTTTCGGATCGAAGCGTAGCAAGCGGGAGATGAAATGGACGTGAGAATGATTCGGTGGACACTTGGAGCAACAGGCACACTTACTTGTACGTGAGACCGTCGCCGTTCTGGAACAGCTCACGGCAGCTGAGACCGTCCTGCAGTTGTTCATCCACAGCGGACACTGCTCCCTTGGTGTCCACAAAGCCGTTCACCTTTGCTATTGCCGGCTGCTGCTGCTGTTGTTTGGCCTCCATTCTCGCGTCCGTTCAACCCCAACAAAAAAAATGAAAACAAAACAAAGACTGGCGGATGCGAGCGAGCGAGATAAACGCCAACGGATTGGGCTCCTCTTGCTGTCTGACTGCTGCTGCGGTGGATTCCTATGGCCTCCGATTCCTATTCCTCTCGAGAGCTGCTCGATACGCAATTAGCCAGATACACAGAGACACGTAACAGAACGAGAACGAGAAGGAAAGGGAAAATGTAAATGGCGGAGAAAGACAATTGGGAAGCAAGGTTAATTGCCAGCAGATTCGATTTACGGCCGGTGGCTGATTGGGATTCGGGACCCACTGCCAATCCCACCGCCGAGCACATGGTTTCCCCCACTCACCCGTCCAGCCGTAGGCAAATGGAAGTAGTCGCTTTTTTCAATACGGTGGCGGCCGCGTGCAGCTTTATATAGAGCTTGAGCAGTGTTACCAGCTGCTCATTGAGCGACACAACTAAATTTGACGGAAAAAGCTGAATTAATACCGGAACACGCCAAAATTCCGCTGTTTCTATCTGAAGGAAACATCGAGTCTGGCCACATTGAGCTGGACATGAACTAATATTATCGATCTATCGCAACTTTAAAGGTTTTAAATTTAACATATTCAAAAAGTGCAATGTTCCACTTTAAAAGAAAATCATGGAAAAAGTTGAAAATCTTTTCTTGTTTTCGAATGAAATAATTAATTATAAAAAACAATCGTATAAGACCTTGTCGGATTTTGATTTTAGCCGGAATAATTTTTGTTTATATATTAAAATCTATGAGTGTTTAAACAGAAAACTTGTTTATTATAATTCATAACCAATATCTATATTTTATCTATACATATTTTTTTCAAAAGTTTGAGGTAAACTGTGGGCACTTGCGTAGAAATGAGGGTTGCACAAAACACGAAATATATTAGTCGTGAAACAATCGATAATGCAGACCGGGGCCGATAGTGCCATCGCTGCAGCGACAGTGTGGATTTTTTAGGGAAAAATGTAAACTTTTTGAGATTTTTTAGGAGAAGGCCGTGTTCGACGCAGTTTCTCAGTCGCATCGCAGTCGCCGCCGACGTCGCAGTCGCTGAACAAGATATAGGATAGATTGCTCGATTCGAATTATTTTCTTTCCGTGGACCTCTTGTTGGCGCCGCTCGACTTGTCAGACTCTCCGGGCCAGGTGTGTGTGTGTGTGTGTCGTCGTGCAGCAGAAACTGAAAAGCAAAAGACGCGTGGAGAGCAACAGCATCAAACAAAAACCACTATTTTTTAAGGCAGAAGACGGCACAGGAATAGTTTTCGTTGCCAAGCGAGTGCCAGTGCGGGATCGAATACGGCTTAGCCCCAACATACCTGCGTGCGTACCTGGTAAAAACCGAGATTTTGCTCCAGTCGCGCGACGTAAGCGCGCCTTCCGTTCCACCGAGCTGTGCTCTCACGTAATCCGCAGGCCGCCCCGCCACCACTCACCGCTCGCATAGAAACAAGCCTCTTCCACGTGTGTGTGTACGTTGCGTTGTCTTACGTTACGTTGGTTACGTCGTGGTCGCGTGTGTTGGTGTGTGTGTGTGTGTGTGTGCTGCAAGGTGTGGTGTGTATAGAAAATCGATTGGAAATTGAACCAGCAGTCGCAGTCGCCGCGTGTGTGCCGTTACGCCAGCGCCATCGGCCGCAATTTTCTTGTATTTTTTTCCTGTGAGCCCTCCAGTGAGTGCGAGAGCGAGAGCGAGGGAGCAGAGCCCTCATCTCCTGCGCTAAACACAAAAAAATCACAAAACACGAAAAAAGAAGAAACACCGGACATGGATAAATCAGCGGCCACGAACTCGGCCACTGCCGATGGCCAAAACGAAGCGTCGGCAGCGGCAGCATCCTCTGCCGGCAGCGCAGCTGGGTGTGGCAGCAGCAGCAACGCCAGCAGCGCCGGCGGCAGCAGCCACACCAGCAGCAGCAGCATCGTCGGCGGCGGCAGAGGCGGATGTAGCAATAACAACGCCTTGCAGCGCTTGGCAACCCCAACAACGGCGAGTGCAACAACAACAAGTGCTGCCGCCCCGATGACCATCAACCTGAACATCAGCACCACCACCGGTGGCAACTTCGGCGTCAGCGTGGAGCCGCACATCAGCGTGGAGAGCCTGAAGAAGATCATCGCCAAGAAGCTGAAGGTGGCCAAGGATCGCATCTGTTTGCTGCACCGCGAAAAGTGAGTAGCTCATAGTTTTTATTTTTTCAGGTCCCCGGGCGGGTTCCAATTTACTATTGTTGGGACTTAACCTTTTAAACCAGATTTAAAACAAGCTATTTAAATGATGTATTAAATGCATAAAATCTATTATAATGAATTCTGGTGTTTACACAAACAAAGTTCATTGTCTAGGAAACGATCATTTAAAGCGGAAACTAAATGTTAAAATTTCAAATTCAGTCATAAAACATAATTGTATTGTCTCAATTGATTGTTGTTGATCTATATATTCTTTATTCATTTAGGGGTAGTAGTGGGATTACAAAATTAAATAAATATGCAAACCAGTGATATCTTGTTCGTATTTCTTCATATAAAGCTTGCGAAAAGGTTTAGAAATGCCAAGATAAGGCTTTTCTTGAACTCAACGGAATTATAATAGTTTGAACAAAAATGAGACCATATTTCATAGTACGAAAAATTTGAACAGCTTTTATAATGTTTAATTCCAAGATTAACCACCAGAAGATCAAAGAATAGTGGATTTTCAGAGTGACGCAATCCCTCCTCTTCGCGTTATTAACTATAACACTATCATGGTGGAGATAGGGGTGTGGTGAAATATTTGCTATGCGGTGTGACAACGGTGGTGTGTTTTGACGCATGTGTGTCACTTGCAAATTGGCAAGAAATTCTTATGATTATGCCAAATGAGGTAATATATGTATTGGGCCAATAGTAATATGAAAAGTGGCATTTGATTTGTTGCTGTGTTGCCCGAGTTGGGCTAAAATTTCAGCCAGATTTTCGAAATTCCCCACACAACCGTTACTCCCACAAAGTATTTAACGGTTTAATGTGTGCTTCTCTCGCTCGCTCGCCCTCTCTTTCTTTTTCTCGGTCTCTCGTTTAGAGCTTTGTTTAGTTAAATGCTTTTGATTATCGTTTATGTTTCTGTCCCCCACTACCCCGCTCACTCTTCCAACCCCTTTGTTCACTAAGCTTGCTGTTCTCGTTATTATTATGATTATTATTGATATAACCTCCAAAAAAATGGCATGTCTGAAGGGTTAAGCGCACAAAGTGGTTTAGTTGTTGGGGAAGTGATCTACACACACACACACACACACACACATACAGCCTGCCAGCGATTTCATAATCAATTTGTTATTTACACAAAACAAAGCAAAATAAAAAACAATACGAAAAAAAAATACGAAAAACGTAACAAAAGTGAGAAAAAAATGTGCGCATAACACAAAACCGGCAAAAAATCAACTAAAAACAGATGCAGAAAATGCATAGAGAGAGAAACCGGGAGAGAGGGCGACAGTTCCAACTAGTTGCATTGCCCTGTTAAATGCCACTTGCAACTGTTAATGTTAGCGCCTCTGTTGGGAGCGCTGTTAGGGTTGAGGAAACAAGAACAACAACTTACAATCCGGAAAAAGCATTCTTGTTTTTGTGGTTAACATTTTTCGTATTTCCTACAGTAAAGGTCCCTATATTCAAATGTCAAAGTACCATGCAATGTACCGGAACTTTATTTAAAAAATTTTATTTTAAGATTGAATAATATTTAACAAATCAGTTATGAAAATTGTATTTTAAAGGGTCAGGCATTCCTTTGGCTTACATGCGTTTGATAATGTGTGTGTATGTGCATTACAGAGGCTTCGCAACAATGCGGGCTTCTTTTGCCATCCCTTTCAGCCCCAGTCCTACTATAATGTGCGTGTGTGTGTACACATGAACGTATTTGTTTCTGCAAATAGATTTCTAATTGAGAATAGCGACTGCAGCAGTGCCCTTCGCCGTTACTCGCTCTCCTCTTCTTCTTTTTCCCATCCTTTGTCTGGCTTTTGTTTAACTAAAAAAAGACGAAAACTTGACTGATAAGAATGTGACTCGCAGCCGCCGCCGCTGTCCCTTTCTCGGTCGCCGCTGCGAGATGTTGTTGCATCTGTTTTATGCCACTTTACAGCAAGCAACAAAAGCAAATGGGCAATGGCGTCACGGTTTTTTGTTGCTCTCTCGCTTGCTCTTGGTCTCGCGCATGTTATTTTTCTTGTTGTTGTTGCTTCCACTTGAAGTTCTTTTTTATCTTCCTCGGCCGGCGTCGCAGTCAACGTGGGCAGCACTGCCGGCAAACTGGCCGGCGCATGTGTGTCGTTTTGTATGTGTTTGTGTGTGTGGCGGAGATTTTTGTGTGCGCGTCTCTTTGTTCTGCAATCAAATTGCTGCTGCTGCTGCTTCTTCTTTTTCTGCCTCTGCTACATCTTGTGCCTCTATGCCTCTTGTTTCTCCTTCTCCCTCTTGTTTCCACAATGTTGTTGGCAGGCTTATCGGACATTCGGAAAATGGACTCTCCTCTGTGCTGCTTGCTTCTACTTCTTCGTCAGCTTCTTCCTCCTTCCCTTTGTCTGAATGTCATATGTTAACTTATAACCCTAAAAAATAGTACCAACAACAAGAAGAAAAATAAGTAGGCGAAGAAGAAGCCATAGTTGCCACCCACCACAAAAAAAAAAAAGAATTAACCGTCTGATAACGGCGAAAACCTACCACCCAAAACTACAGAAAAAGGCTTTCCTTAAAAGCTTATTCACACCACCAATATTTCTGAACTCTCGACTCTTAAAAATCCCAACAAAAAAAAAAAAAAATGCCCAAACCCAACCACCAACGCCCGCAGAAACTGAAAAGGCACGAATAAAAGAGGCAGAGAAGTGTGTAGAAGCCACCACCAGCTAGAAGAAGAAGCAAAAGCAGAATCAGAAGGAGTCGTTGAGCCAAAACACAACACAAATGTTGCACACACGACTGAATGAGAATTTTCGTGGCGCATTTTGTAGCATATTTATAAAGTCACCACCATCCATCCAACCAACCATCCAACCAACCATCCATCCATCCAGCCATCCATCCATCGGAACTGCTGGTAATGAATGATGAGAGGTGGCAGGGACCAGAGGCGTCGTCCACCAAACACCACCGGCAAGCACACACGAATCTGCTCTGCTGCTGGAAAAAGAGGTGACGGTGACGACCACAAGGAGGAAACTGGCCAAATGGGAAATACAATGGAGTGGGAAATGGGAGCACAAACGCGAAGGCGAACGCGGTGGTCAACCCTTTTCAGAGCACGTGGTTGCCATGGATATTGATGATGCCAAGACCAGATGCAAACTTAAAACCTGAAAAATTGTCCATCTAAATATTAAAATGAAATATGAAATGAATTGAAAAATGAATAAAAAAACTATTTTCAGATATTATTTCAAGATATTTTACAGATAGAATTACCACTTATCAGAGTCTAGCTTATTTCAAGATGCTATTCTTGGGTTAATTTATATACCAAAACCACTATAAGTACAAAACCTCATGAACTTTTACTATTATATACTGTTGTAAAGTCAGCTAATATAATTTTAATTGAAAACAAAGCCATATTCGTAACTGTGAGACCCATTAAAAAGGTCTGTTCCTTGGTCTTTTGTAATGTTCAACCCTTTAAAAAACCGATGGTGAAAAAACGAGACCCAAAACCGTTTCCATATAAACCAGAAACCGGATTTAAGTTGAATATGTAGAACTATTATTCAAAAATTGAAAAACTCTAGAAAAGAAACTGGCTAGCCAAGTTGTACAGATTCTTATTACTATAGTAACTAGAAGATAAGTGTACAGATTGCACGTGGTTGGTGGAACTCTATTTTTCCCATGATCAAATTCTGTAAATAAAAAAAATACCAAATAACATGTAAAATAATCTGGGAAAAAACAAGCCAAGTGAACTGATAGTACATAATTTCCCATAATCACATTCCCTAGAACTGCAAAACTTAAATTATAGCAATTAAAGCCCGTGCGAATAATAAAGTTCGATATGGGCAGTGCCCACTCAACGCTAAACGCTGAAAATGATGGCATTTAGAGAATAGTGCGAATGGCGGAGGAGACGTAAATGTCGTATCAGAATAATGCAAACAGATTAGATGTCCCCGCTCTGCTATCGCCCTGTAGTCGCTCTCCCATGCCCCCTCTCCTCTTCCGATTAGAGGCGGCGCACTCCCAAGGTGTGTGCTAGCTATATGACATAAGCCCAGTTCCCGCTCCCCACCTTAGGGTTCTTTAGATAGAGCTACGTAATAGTATGGAGCCGAAGCTGAGGCAACGCACACGCAAACTGCGGACAGCGGACGGCAGACAGACCCTCCCTTTAATTTCACCTCCCCCCCCCAATGTTTTGTAGACTGGCCCTGGGGCCCCTAGTATGTATTATCAACAGTTTTAATTTTAGTATGCGCTTTTTCTTCGTCTACGTTCATGATTTTGTTGAAAGCAGGAGGAAATAGGTGGGGCATCGGCGACAGTCCAATGTTTCGGGGTCTCATTGTCCATGACGACGACATAAAGTAGCGGCGCGTGCGTTTTTACCTTCTGGGTTACAGAGGTACCTCGCTAACTACGACAAACCATGATGGAGTCTGTCTCCGAAATTGTAATTATTTGATTAAATTTGTTAATTAAACATCCGATTTTGATTTCTAGTAACATATTCTAATCATGTTTATTGTTTTTCTATATTATTTCAAGATATTCATAGTACATATAGTATGTATAGTTCATTTTTCATTAAACTAAAACGTATAACGAATTCGAATTCAAATTATTTTAATAATTATCAATTACCTAATACAAAAAACAAAAGTTCCCAAGGTCATCATTAATTTTATTCGACTTTTGTTAGGCAGTTTCTTTTATGGAAACTAGATTTTAATAAATACTAAATACGTTTCAAATAATCTTGTTTAAATTCGTGTTTTCTATTTGCAACTGTCTTTTAGGGTTTAAATTAACCCTAAAAACAAATCAGATTATCTTAAATAGGAAAGACTGTTTTAACTTGGCATGTTGAGTTTTTGATGTTTGAAGCGTGTTGATTTTTTCCTGCAACAGTGGTGGATTTTGAAATAATTTTTATTTTCCGTCTTAGGTGCTTTATCTCCCTCTCTCTTCAGGTGGTGCTGCTTTTTAATGTTTTTAGTCACAAATAGGTAACAAAAACACCTCTCTCTTTGAATTTGAAACGATCTTTGTTATCTGGCATTGGTGTGTTTGATCAAACTACGGTTGTCATGGGTTAAGGGTGAAAACGAGGCACTTTTCTTTGTTGCCTTCGCTGCGCAGTTGTTAGTTGCTTTTTATTTTATTTTTTTTTGTACGTTGTTGATTAGGCGGCGGCGTCGGCGAGAAGAGATCTTGTTTGGAATATGGACAAGCGTGCTTTGTTCTGCTCTGCTCGCTCCATTGTTTGCTTGCCCCATCTCTATCGCTCTGCTTGACTGTTTGCCTGTGTTTGTCTGCCTCTCTCGCTCGCTCGAAGATCAGGTTACACAAGCCTCTCGAGCTGAGCTCTCAGCTCTCAGCTCTGCGCTCAGAGCTCCTCTCCTCTCTTCTGTCGCTCACTTGCGTCGCCGCTGCCGCCTGCCCTTTGTGTGTTGACGTCGTCGGCGTTGCCAATCTTCTTGCACAATTGTGGCAAGAGATTTGGACAGCAGCGTTGCCAACTTTTCACACCTTCAGATTTTTCCAATTGTGTGACAAGATGAAAACAATTTAAAAATATTTGAAAATTAATAAGATTAATAACATTTTGGGCTAAACTGTGCTTTAATTAAAGTTTTACCCTGTAAGATTAATTAAAGGTAAAAAGCTAAACCCATTGAATATTCCTGCATTTCGAAATAGGCTATTTTTGGGAATTTGGCAGACTTGTCTGTGTTACGTGTGTATGTGTGGAAACTCGTTTAGTTACTGGGAAAGTACCACCACACATACATGCATATACACACAAACTAGCTCACATCACCTGCCTTTGCCTTTCCTCTTGCTTTATCTCGCTCTCCGCTTTGTACCCGTTCCCTTTGGCCAATTTCCAAGCCCCACAAGTGAGTCGCGTCGGCTCCTGCCTTTTGCTGATGGCCCTTGGCTGCCATTTTGTCGTCTCTTCGCTCTCTCTTTTGCGACCCCCTTGCGTTCTTTCCCCCATTTTCTCTCCCGCCCCCCACACGCCCGTTCATCATTTGTTTATGGCCTCAGGCCTTAGCCTTGGCTGTGTTCGGCGCTAGATGGCGCCACGCCTCAATGCCTCGCCTCTTCTCTAACAGGGTTTATGCGTTGGCCCAAGTCCATGAAAATCCGATAACCCTTGACCAAAAATTCGATAGTCAAACTCAATTAATTATGCCATACAAAAGTTATAACTTTATAACCTTATAACATTTTACGAATTGAAATTTGGACTACTCTTGATTTCATTAACTTTATAACCCCAACTCATAAATTCCATAATTAAATTCAAGTGCTTATGCCATGAAACGATTATTTAAAGTAAAGATGGAAACTTTATGAATTCAGGCGCATTTCATGGATTAACATTGCAACTCAGCCGTGATTACTCTTAATATCATGAACTTGTTCGCATAAACTCAGTAGTATATCTGTTCTTTGACTCTCCTACCTCCTATTGCTTGCCTTCTTCTATGTCGCTTTCCACCGCTGCTGCTGGCGCATTCAATAAATTTTCCTTTCCCATCACTGCAGCTTTTCAGCTTGGCGTTCCGTGCCCTGGCGTAGCGTTTTTCCACCCACTAAAAGAAGAGTTATTAGAATAAACCAAACTGAACGAACAAAATGAATAGAACAGAGCCGGAATAGAACGAAGCTCTCTCGTTGCAACAAAGTTGCTGGGCATTAAAAATAGAAAGCATCGGCGGAGGATGTGTGTTCGTTCGTTTCAATTCGCTTCGTCTTATGTTAAATGTTGAATGAATGGGATGGTCTGGTTGTATGCACTGTAAAAAAAAAAGACAAATTATATTCATATATTTTTGTTATAAAATGGTTTCTTCAAAAATTGTGTAAATATTTAAACCACAATTACCAATTCTTAACCTCACAAGTTTCGCATATCTTTAGGTAATAGTTTAGTCTTTAGTTTTCGCTTAGTGTATTTAATGGGTTGGGCTGGGCCAAGTTGAGTGGGTGGTGGTGTGCTTAACTCTGCTGTTTTGGGTGGTTGGCCGCCTTCTTTTAAGTTTATTTAAGGTGTTTCTGCCAGCTGTGTGTGTGTATCCAATGCCTATGCCTAATAGTGTATCTGCAAGATGCTTGTACAAAAATAAATAGTGGCCAAATCCGAGGTAACGGCACGTTTGCATGTCTGCCGCTGTGTATCTGCATCTCGTATCTGGCAGATGCATCCATTCATCGCCTTAATTGTGCCAAATTGCATGCAAGAGGAGATGCAATCCGAACAAACATGCCAGGAATAAAACCCACTTGGCCGCCGCCTATTTATGGCCCAGACTGGTTTCCCCGTCTTCCAGAGGCTTTTCGGTGGTTGTGTCAATGGACGACGACGCGTCGCACCACCCTCATGGTAATAATTCCACCATTCCCAACCAACCAACCACCAATGTGTGCCGTCCGGCCGACCGACCGGGTAACGAACGCATCAAAAATCCTTGTTTATGCAAATCGAAATTCATTTGTTGGTGGTGATTAACCTAGCCTTTCTTTACTTGACGCTCTGAATTTTCTGCGAAATTTTGCAGTCATTAAATATACCTTCAAAGGGTAGAATAGACAAAGCGAAGAAATATAATCATCGAACACGAAGCACACAACAAATGCAAACAAAAGGAATAAAGACGAGCTAGAACAATAGCAGAGTTAAAGCAAATTTCATTTTACACTTGATTAAAAGTAACTTGAGAATCTGTAAGAGGTTCCTTGGTTATTTTTCATATAAGACTACCGAGTCGCTCAATTCCAAATCCATTGTTGAATAGCACAATTATCAAAATGTATAAAGTGTGACTAAGAAAATATAATACACAAAAATTGATTCATATTCACATGGATTGACTAATACCTCTCCAATAGCGTCATTTTCCATTTGTTTGCAAATATTTGCAATCTATTTATGGCTAAAAATGTTACAAACGTTCTTAAAAATGAGACTAGCTTCCTTTGGCACTTGCAAAAAGCAGAGTGATAAGTTATTGTTAGTTAATATTTATATTAATATTTAAAATAGTTTCATACTCAAGAATGCGAAGACTTGCTGATAATTTAATTACCTAACGAATTCAGTAATTGATATCAATCAGCAAAGCGGAATAGAGAATACACAAACTTTGTTTTTCTGCATTCATTCAATTATTATCGACTTCCCTTTGCACTTTGACTATTTCTCGTTTCTCGTTTCGTTTTTTTTTTAACCCCCTTTAAAAGTATTTCATTCATCTTCAGCATTCGTTTGATTCTTTGATTCTGGCTCTTCCATTCACATGCATTTGCTGTCAAATTGAGAGGGAACTGAATAACATCATCATCGCAATCATCATCAGCACCACAGCATCCTCCACCCACGCACACTCGAACACTCATTCTAATTTTCACTTACCCACACATATTTGCATTATGTGCAAATTGATTGCACAGAAAAAAAAAAACAGAATAGAAAATATATAATAGAGCTTAATCCTCAGTCGATGATTTTAAAACATTTATTATTTACATACGTATTTTGGTGAATATTATATTGTTATATTAAATGTAATACTTAAATATTTGTAACGAGTATATATGTACATACATATATTAATATATAGACTTCTGATTTGGTCGATTTAATTTGTTGCTAAATATATCTATCGATCTATTTCTTTGTCTATACATTTTTATAGCTTTCTCTCTCGATATATATACATTATCTATTTAAAGATATAACCTTTTGGGGATGCATTTCGTAATCAACAATTAAAATTCGTTCCCTCCATTTGCTGTGTATTTACATTATTAAGCGCTCTCTGGCTAAAAAGTAAGCCATTGGAAGTCTCGTCATCATCCATCTCGCATTTACTTTCAATGCAAGAAAAATAATGAATAAAAAGCGATAAAAACGCAAGCCGAGTAAAATAAAAAGAACAACAACTTACGGCATCAATAACGTCATCGGAGAGAAGTATTTCCACCCACCCACCTCTTTGCACCCATCAACAGTTTGCTGCGCTCCGCTGCTCGCGTTCTCTGATCGGTCGCTGTCGCTGCTGCTGCTTCGACCGGCCGGCAACCGATGTTTGCATTGCATTGCCCTCTCTGCCTCCCACTTATTTGTGCTCTCTCTGGCTCTCTTTGTCGGCCGGCCGTGTGTGTCCGTGTAAGCTGTGTTGTGCTTGTGTGCGCGCGCAGACCCCACATACGTAAGAAGAGGCACAAAAAAGCTGTTTTCGTTGTTTCTCTGTTATTGCAGTTGTTGGCTATCGTAATTGTTATTGTTGAAGCTGCTGCTGCCAGAGATCCGTTTGAATGCGTCTCCTCTTTCAAATCAATTTATCTATGTGTGTGTCTGTGTGTGCAGCTACAGTGATCCCTCTCCAGAATCTGGGTAAAAGGACTAATATTTCAGTCAAGCAATCTGAGGGGGCTTCTGCGTTTTCAAAAAAAAAAAGATATTGTCTGGGACTTAAAATTTTTTTTTTTAATAACTTAACTTTTACTTTAAGATTGCTTTTATTTGTACCATAAAATATTTAACATTTCAAAAATATTACAGATTAATAGACAATTAAAAAACATGTTTGCCTTATTTCTCATCATTGTTCGTAGGAATTTATTTGATTCATTAATTAACTAAAGTGGATGTATTTAAATTTTAAGCTTTAATAAATCTATAAATATAATTGCAAACCGATCTGTTTAACTCACCGAGGCCTTACTTTGCATTCGTGTTCTCAGTGTTTGCCCTTTCGCAAAATGTCTTCCGGTGTCGGCCCGTTGAATCAATAGTTCAAAATTAGAAGCATTTTGCTGAATTTGGCTGTAATTTTTCTATTTTTCCTTTTTTTTTTTTTTTCTTTATTCAATTTCGTTGCTTTATTTCTTAATATCTTTCTATTTTTATACCTATCGTAGGTGGTTGTCGGAGGGGGTTTGATTTGCGGGGGCGTGCTGTTAGTTTTTGCCTCTTGCTGCCTGCCACCTCTCTAGTTGCTATTTTTAGTCGCTTGCTGTGATTTCTCATTGTTGTTTGTTGCTGCCCCAACAACACCACCACCCTTCCTTTCCGCTGATTTCTTTGTTTAATTCGTCTTTGTTGCGGCCCCTGCCACGCCCCCTTCATGCAAATGCGATGCTGTGACTCTATAGAGCTGCGTTTTCAGCTGCTGCTGCTGCTGGCATCGATTTTCCAGCAGCCCTGCCTTTCTGCGAATCTCTCTTCATTTTCCAACCCTTTTTCCTCGATTTCCCTGCTGAAAAAGAAACAGAAAAAAAACAAAAGCTTAACCAAATCGCCCGAAGAGGTTTTTGGGGGCTGGGGGGATGTTTAAACAACTGCAGGTGACAGCATGTCCTGAATGGATTTGCCGCCGCCATAACCCATAGCTACATATAGTAAATGCATAGATACATAGATAAAAAGATATTTATTTTCGTAGATGCCAGGCCTATTTTCGAAAAGTGTTTCCAAGTCTAGTTAACCCGGGAAATTGTAATCAAATTGTAAACAATTTTGATTTATTAGCTCAAAATATTTTTAAAATAAGTTTACCATTTCATCATACTATATTTATGTTTTTGTATAGAACACAAACCTGGCCAGAAAAAAAGAGTCCCGCATTCGGGTCTAAAATACCATATGGTCATCGCCAGTTTCGGCCAGAGAGGCAGGCGTCCATCCGACCTAATCCCCCGTTTCCCTTGCGGTGGTGCAGCTTTTCGGCCGGAAATTAATGAAAGTCATCAGGAACAGCGACGTCGGCGACGGCGGTTGGTGGTTGCAACCCCAAGTCCCAAGTTGCCATGTGGGTGGTTCTCTATGGGCAATGCTAAATGTGGCAGCACGGGGGCTGAAGGAAAAGCTTCTTTCAAGTGAAAGCTGGGCTGGAAATTCTGTTTTCTGCGTTTTGCGTTCTGCGTTCTGCCTTCTGTTTTCCGCTTTTCCCATCGCCCATTTGGCAAAGTGGTGGCTGCTGTGGTTGCTGGTGTTGATGATGGTGCACCAGGCTGTGGCGGCCGCTTTTTTTATGGCTATGTGGGTGTCTATATACATACATTTATATATATATATATATATATATATATATATATATATCTGGTGTGTGTGTGTGTGCGAGTTCGGTAATCAAAGTTGGGATTAGTTGACTTTAAAGTAGCCTTAGGGGTAGCAAAGTGCCGCATTCAACCCCACGGAACTGGCAACACGACGAGCCCCATTCAGTCTGTTGGCGGTGGTGCAGGCCCAAAAAACAAAAAAGGGATAGGGATCTAAATGTTTTAGTATCTGCAATGGTATCTATACCAAAAATTGGATACATCCAGCGAGAGGGTGAGCTATTAGTAAAGTGACCAGGGATTATAGGTGAATTTAAACTTACCGAGAGGCTAATTTAATGTTTTGCAGTAAAGAGTTAAACACCCTTATTAAGTTTAAAAAATATATATACACAAGGATCAATGAGGCCTGGTTAAGTAAAAGTTTCGAAGGGTAGTCTTGCTTATCTTTTACGCTTCCCTTTTCGTTAATATTAAAAATATTAAAAGAAAAAAACTTTAAAAAGGCTTAGAAAAGCCGGACAAAAAATTCTGTTATAGCCACGATTCAGGCTTTTTCCATATTTGTCCATTTCCATTAATACAAAATACCTGGAAAATACATTACGTAAAAGAGATTGATAGGGATGCTTTCCTGGCGAGAGAATAGATTGTCTGCGGGTCAGCAGCACCTTTTTCTTGTTGCTCGCTTTCCACAGTAACACCCACCCTCCATGACGGCACGTATCTTATGGATGCGAATGCCCAAGTGTCAATTGCAGTACCTTCATCCCTCGCATATGGTGCTTGTGCTTGTGCCCCCGCCCCGTCAATCACATGTAGTTGCTGTTGTCAACCCACCGAAAAATTTATCTAGTTCTGGGAGGCGCGCACAGAGAGGCATCTTCTACAATCTACAGTTCTATTAATTAACACGTTTCCAACTGTATCTGTAGCAGCAGCAGCAGCTGGTGTGTGTATCTGTATCTACACTAGACGAAGCCAAGCAAATATGAGAAACACTTCCTCATGTTTTCGGCAAATAATTCGTCAGCGTCGAAAAATATTCGGTTTCTGTCGAGAGTTTCAGGTTCTCTCATTCTCGTTAAACGCGTTTCAGCTTTTTCCCGATAAATACAAATAAAAACAAAGTAGAATCAGACCAATAATAAAACTGAAACTAAAAAAGAATATAATAATATATTGGGTCTATCTATGGGGATAGCCGACAAAAATTCAACATACAAGTTATTTCATGGCTAAAACTAGATTAGAGAACAAATCAAATCATCTATATCTATTCAAGTTGCCTGACATTTCCGTGTGATCGAAATCGAAATTGAAATTGAATTCGAAATGGAAATGGATGTGAATGTGGAAACAAGTGACCAGGCAACAACAAAGAAAAGGTTATGCAATCGTTTATTGGTTGAGAGAGTTTTGGGTTCCGCTCGACTTCTTCAAAAGAAAGGGGTGGGAAAGCCGGAATTTTTTTTGGGGCATAGATATGAGGGTTGTTGATATGGATGGCATGATACAATATTTGCCTCTAGGCCTGTTATCTTTCAGATATCTTTTCGGTTCTTGGTTCTTTGTAGAACTTTCTTTGTGAATAGTTTCTTGCCGGATTTCTGTTCTTGATTTTATAAACCTTATAGAATATGATTTAAAATATTTGAAATAGAATTTCCTTATACTTTTTAAAGGTCTCCAGAAACTTATTCGATAATTATAATTACATTAAGTCTTACATGTTTATAACTATTCCATGAAATTCAAGTTCTTTTAAATATCTTCTAAAGTCAATATTATCTTATTGTGACTTGTCTCTGCATTTTCTAGGCAAGACAAGCTTTTCCCTGCCTTGTTTTAATGTCTTTTACCATTTTACCCATTTTCTTCGTTGGCTTTCCTTTAATTTCGTTTTTCCTTTGGCGTAAAATGGGGCGTTGGGCGGTACAGTTGCCCTTGGAGTCCTCGAAGGGAGGGGGGGAGACAAAACCCGCCCCATCACCACCCTTCTACCTACCAGTGTTAGCCCCAAAAATGTTGACCAGACATTTAGACGGCATTTTTTTTTTTAGATACACACACACATACACACCCTCATACATTTATTTTTCGAGCCTCGTTTTTCTTTTTTTTTTTCCCCCATTTGTATTTTTTTGTGGCCATTTGACCCTTGGGTTTTTTCTCTGCTGGCCTGAAAAATCTCGTGCTCATTTTCCCAATGCAACTCTCTCTCTCTCTCTCTCTCTCTCTCTCTGGTTGTCTCTGTCTGTCTCTTTCTCTGATTCTCTCCTATAGTCCGTTTGGCATGTGAGATTTTCTCCTTTTATTATTTTTCTTGGTGTTTAGGCTTTTACCCTTGTGCACTGACTACAAAAGGCGTCATGTGTAAAAGAATAAGCGAGAGGGCGAGATGGAGAGGCGAGAGAGCGAGTGGAATAGCAAGGGAGTCCTTGTCGCGCGTCCTATGTGCGTTCGAGTGATGCTCTCTCTATCCCTGAGCCTTCTTCTTCTTTGCCGCTTCCTTTTCCCATCCTTATTCCTAGGCTGTAAACGTAATAATTTACGCAGCATGCCCAATACACACTTGGCTACACTGGGAGGAACTGGAAACCAGGAAATGTAAATATTTACAGAATTAATATAAAATTAAAGTCTAGCTAAAACCTTAATCTTAGATGTAAATATTTTTAAAAATGTATAAAGAATATAAAACTTACAGGACATGTGACTTTACTAGGCCTATTATTTTCTCCCAGTGTCTTTACCATATAAATCTATGACAGTGTGTGTGTGTGTCTGGGCAATGCTGCGGCAAGGTGGTGGAATTTTATGACAACAAAGGGCAATTCACTTGGTTCCCGGTTTGAAATTACATAGCTGGGAAATGCTGAATGCTCGCCCGTCCCCCAAAAACCCCCCACCACGAACACAGGCGGTATTAAAGCGAACAGCGGAAGGGTCCAAAATTACTAAGAAGTAACTGAAAAGAAAGAGAAGTAGAGGATCTTAAAGCATAATAAATCCCATCTTGTTGGATATTGAGCTTACTAATTCTAGTATTTTTAAAAATATTTGGGATTTAGAGTAATTATCAAGAGCGCAGGGGTTGTTGTTTGGCCCTCGGGGTACAGCTTGGGGAATCACAGATTTGTTTTAAAAAGCGATATTAAATCTAAAAAAAAAATAAATAACGAAAAACGTGATTAAGATTTCCTTCCAAAAATTAACTTACCTATTAAAAAATAATATACATTTATTAATAAATATATTTCTTTATTATTTAAAAATTGTTGAGTTGGAAAACTTAGTTTTATATTGGTTTTTGTATAAGTTTCTTTATGCTTTATAGCAAAATGTAGCGTTTTTTATTATTTTTTATGTGACTTGCTTAAGCTTTATATTTTATTTAAAATTTCTCTGGACGTTTTATCTTTTTACGGCTTACAGTTAGCCTGGCCTTTGGACAATTGAAATTTCTAGTCTCTCTTTCCCTTACTTTTTATATTTACCCTCCTCCTACCTCTTTTTCTCTTCTCCTTTTCTGTCTCACCTTTCGCCGAACCCACCGCCCCCTTGGCCCTGTCTGTCTGTCTGGGCCAAGCCTACACCCCGGCACCCCCTTTTCCACCCGACGAACGTACCACGAGGCGGCGGCTCGTTTGGCCTTCGTTGTCGTTGTTGCTGTAGCTCCGTCGCGTCACATTGCGTCGCAGTCGACGTCGGCGTCATCGGCAGCGCCTATTGCGTAAAGGCAGCGACGTCGATGCCGGCCAGAGGCGGAGGCAGACGCGACACCCCCGCAGACAACAACAAAAAGGAAGGACGGAGAAAAGCCCAAGCAAAAACACACACATACTTACAAACCACACCTCAACACATATACACACACACTCACACCCCCTTAAAGACAAAAAAAAATACGGGAAATAAAATAAAAGAAAAGCTTTAAAACGCTTTTCAAGCAGTAGTAACTCCTACCAAAGCCAATTGGATTATGTTTTGGGAAAATTAAATAAAAATCCCAGAAAATTCAAACAAATTTAAAGCAAAGGCAGTCTAAGAAATGTGGAAAATTGAATAAAATGCCGCTTTAATGAGCTCTTGCTCTCTTTTTCTCTGACACTCTCTCTTGCTCATATTTTCTCTGTATCACCCTCTCTATCTCTCTTCTTTTGGCTTTTGCCGCTGTGGTGAGTTTAGTTCCTTTTGGCACCTGCAACCTGCAGTAGCAGCTGCTAATGTTGCTGTTGTTGTTGTAGCTGCCGCTGCTGCGTTGACAACTGCAACATGTTGCTGCTGGCAGAGCGAGCACAAAGAAACATTACGTACTCTTAGGCGCTGCATTACGTGACGTAATGTTATTAGGGGGCGGCGCCACCACCACCACTCCGTGGTTAAATAATATTGAAATTATGAAATCCAAATTGCCATTGCGTGCTTAAACTTTTGGGAGAAGTTACTCTTGAATAAAATATTTACTTTATTTGTGTTTACTGGTGGATTTTTACTTTTATTTATAAATAAATCCCAATCAAAATTGTATATAAAACTCAGAGGAAGCAACCAGCATCACAAGACTACCTATATATAAATTTATTACTAAAATGATTTAACAAAATTACTTACAAATTACTAATATAATTCCTTATCGTTGTGCTTATTTTTCATTAAAAATTCCTTTAAATCGTGTGCCATTTAATCAGTTTCATAAATTTATAAAAGTTGTTCATTTTTTTTTTATAGTTAGTTTTGTTTTTGATTTTTGTTTGTTTTTTGTATTCAGGCGAGCGTGTGCGTGAGTGTTGAAAGTTGAGCGTGGAGCGTTGCGTTGCGTGCAACGTTGTCTTGCCACGCCCCTTTCGCTGACCCAAATACGCTTTCCGTGCCAGCCAAACTCAACTTAACTCGGCAACGCAACCCGATTCCACTAACCAAATCTTATCAATTCATCAATCATGCATGCAGTCATTAAATGCTCCAACATTGGCTGTTGTTGTTGCTGTTGCTTTTTTTTGTTTTTTGATTTCTGCTTTTGCTTTTGCTGTTGCTGCTTCGGTTGCCTTGTTACCGTTGTGACTGTGATGTTGCTTTTGTTGCTGTTGCCATCAAATTCGCCGCAAGTCGCCGTCATCGCTCTTATTTTAACTCTCTTTCGTTGAGACATGCAGTTGGGGTTAAAAAAATGGTAATCACAAAAAATATGTCTATAAAAATATTAAAAAAAAAATAAATAAATAAATAAAAAATGGCGTAAGAATGACTTCAAAAGTACACGTTTTGCTAGTTGCTAGTATTATGGTTCTTATCCCAAATAGTTTATAATAATCATAATCACTAAAAACCACAAGCAGTAATAACGACAGATTTTCAACTGCATTTAAAAAATTTTAATTTTAAAAACATTCTTTACAGCATGTTATCTCAATTATAATTTATTTATTATTGTTCTTTGTTTTTCAGAAAAACTTTTTCTTTGAGGCATCCTTAATTTATTTGTGCAAACTCCTAAGCTTTTGACCGCAATTGTGACGGTCTCTAAACTGATGCAATCGAAAATCGAGGCGAAGTTTGCCTCTTTCTTCTTTGCCTGACTTTTCTTTTGTGTTTTCGGCGCTCTCTCTCTCTTCTTTTCTCTCTCTCATAAAAGTTAAGTAATTTTCAAGTGGAGACTGCGAAGACTAACCAACTTCTTCTTCGTTCCCCCCCCCCCCCCTCATCATCAGCCTCCTCTTCTTGTGTGGCCCACCTGTCGGCAAGGTACTTCCCCCACCTGCATCATACACCTTTTCCCTCCTTCGATTTATGCTTTGGATCAGCATTTCATTTGTTTCTGTTGTGGCCCTTAGCCCTATGCCTAGCGTTGCTAGCCAAAACAAATGCATTGCCATCTAAATATAGGCCCCGACATTGATTATACCTGAATATATATATTTATTTAGGGGGGCACACATGTGCCATTATATCTTTACATCTTTACATATATGACAGGTTAAGCTGTTGAAAGAACTGTACCCTTGTTAAAATAAAATTGGAAACAAAACTTTAATAATGGAATACAATTTTGAATAAAATTGTATACATTTTGAATTGAAGAATTATTTTATAGAAATATAGCTTAGGTTTCTTGTTTGAAAAATGTATAATTCCGGCGTTTCGAAACCGAAGACAGGCCAGACGTCTTTGTAGATTGTTTATAGAAGGCTTGGCTTTCTTTTCAGACTTTTCTTATTAATTTTATTGTTATTATGTTTCTTCTGATAATTCAGAGTGCGTTGCACATGCCAAAGCAAATAGTGAAAAAGAATTCTGGCTGCGGTCGAACTCGATTCTTTGTTTTCTTTTTTTTTCGCTCAAATTTCATTTTTAATATCCAAGTAAACGGAATTAAACAAATAAGCGCAGCTGTTTGTTTGTTTGTTTGCTCGTCGGTCTGCCGTTGTATTACCGTTGTAAATGCTACCGCTGCTTAACACCTGCGAACTGCAATGCCCAAAAAATAAAACAACAACAACAAAATCCCATTGAAATTCAGCGACTGAAAAGTGTCAACAGCGTTTAACTTTTGACTTTGTTTCACTTCGCCCGAGACACAACAACGAAAAAGCCGCAATTACAGAGAAAAAGTACAGCAGAAGTGAAATAAAAGCAAAATTTACAAAAAAGTTCAGTTAAAAAACAACAGAATAAAAATGGAATGGAAATCAACTGGCCCCAAAAAGCCACAGCAGCAGGAGCAGGGAGGCAAAACCTGTAAAGTGCTTGAACTTTTTTGTTTCTACCAGTGCTGTGTCGTCCCCCCTTTAAATTCTTACATATATATTTTTATTTTATTTTTTATTTTATTTTTTATTTTAATTTGCTGCCATTGCGAATCAGAAATCAGAGTGCAATTTGACAAATTATCTAGTTCGAAATGCATTAATTGTAAACTGTATTGAGAAGGAGTTGTCAAATTTTAAAAATATGGCCACAGTGATTTGTTGCATTTGTAAACCTGGTAGCACTGCAAATTCTAAACATCTTTGTTAAAATATATGAAACTAACTTATAAAAAAGATTTGCAGAATAATTTTGAAGAGTATTTCAATTAAGCTACCATAGTTTTCTTATTTCTTTATATTTAATTTAATTTTTTATTGTCACATCGATTTTTATTTGTCACATCTGGTGTGCGTGTGTATGTCATTATTTTTATTCTTGCTGCTTTTGTTGACTCTTTATAATGTTTCAAATGTTGCAAAAAAAATTAAGATTTCATTACGCATGCAAGATTGTTGACAGCTGCAAATCAACGCCTTAAAGTCTCCTTTTTCCCCTGCCATTTTTGGTTTTTTTTTTATTATTTTTTTTTTAACTGCTTACAAAACGTTAATAAAAGAGGAAGAGAGACAGAGAGCGAGCACACAAAGCAAATGCCAAATTAATTATATTATCCATTAAAATGCCGATATAATCCTATATCTGTGTGTCTGTGCGACTGTACTGTTAAGTGTCGAAAAGAATCGAAAGATGCTAAACAATCGGCATACACCGTTGTTTCTTCTGTTAACTTTTTAGCTGTCCATCACCTGGATTTTATTTTAGCCTTTTGTACTCCCCAAAACCGTTTATTAACTGTCTTTCTAACGTATCTGTATCTTTTCCAGGGAACTACAGGAAGGCACGCTCAGAGATTACAACCTGATGGACGGATCCAAGATCATTTTAATACCGAACGTAGAAACGGGTCTATTGGTAAGTTTTAAAGTCAACAAATTAAATGTAATCTAATTAAGTGAGAAAAAATAAGAGTTTAAACAAAACATATGGTTTTATATAGGTAGCAAATATAGAAAGATTATTTATATATAAAATATCTATAAAGTTTTAGTTCCCGACCTTCTTACACTAATTAAAAAATTGTTTAAAATTCTTTTAAAAGTATTTATTTTAATCAAAGCACTTTAAATATTATAATTATCTAAGAAAGTAATAAGACAACTGTGGAATTTGACGCTGTCTCAGACTATGACTAATTCGGTTTCGAATTCGGTTTCGTGTTCTGGTGATTATTGTTTGGCATTTGTGTCTGGTTGTCTTGTCATTTGTCGTTGCCAAAGTTGTTTGACATTAATTAATTTTAATTTATTTACATATTTGCTTTTATTACACACACATTTTTCGGTCGCTCTCCGACTAACTGGTTTTTAGCCTACTTGTTGGATATTTTTCAAAGTTCGATCAGCGATCACTGATCAGCGATTTCTTGCCTTTTTCGGGGCGGCTTAAAGGCAGATTGTCCCTGTTTTCAAGCATCGATTCGTTTCATTTTCGCCTTTAATTTATGTTGGAACAAAAGAGGGGAAAAACGAAACCTTTTTCAAGTTGCATTTTTCGGGCTTTCAACGATCGATCGATCACTTGTACGTCTGTCTTTCTTCAAAATTTGCAGCGATTTTTGGCTCTCTTCCACCTCCTGTCATCGGTCCTTGTCTCTGTCTTTGTTTTTTCTTTTGAAGGTTTTCTTTTTAAGCTCTTATTTATATGTACATCGGTTTTTTATTTTTATTTATTTATTTATTTTTTTGGGTGTGCGTGTTTTTAATGAGAAAGTTTTGCCTGAATTTAATTTATTCGCCAGCGCCATCTAAAGGTCAAGTTTGCATTTGTATGCGCAGCTGTGCCAGTTGGCCCTGGGATGAGGTGGAGTGTGGTGAATTAACGGTGTATCCGTGGGCATAGCAACAAATTTAAGCATGCTGCAGAGAGTTTAATGGTTTATAATTAACTAGCATTTGATAACTTGGTAAATATGGTATTATTTACCCTTTTATTTAAGAGTATTGGCAAGGTTAGCTTAAATTATTAATATAATAAGAAATCCTGCAAAGACCAGGCTCGAAGAACCAAATGTAGATATGCCAGACCAATAAAAAACTACAAGACATTAACTAAAAGTATTATAATAAAGTACTATTATTATTATTTTAATATTTAAATATTTATTATAAAATATTACTTATTACCTAGCACTTGGTTTATATTTCTAGGCTATTTTTATGTCATGATCTCTTTATTTCCTCTCGCTTTATGCTCCACTTTTAGCCAGCTTGCCTGTGTCTAGCTCACACACACACATTCACAATTAGATTTACCGTTTATCGTTTGAAATATGAGTGGGGAGATTTCCTCTCTTTCGGTATTAGAAATCTCTTTCGTGACACCGCTATAAAGACATACATACGTGCAACATCGTTGCAACATGGGCGATGCTTTGCAACAAGTTACCTATCGGCTTGCCATTTGTCCATGATCAGTGATGTTTAATTGATTGATAACTATTATTTATTGTATAAAAAAATGTAAAACGAGGGTTTAGAAAGTACATATTTTCAATTATTCATGTCATTTTAGGTTTTATAAAAATATTATAATAATCCTACTAACTAATTTATATTTTTGTAATCGTTTGACTGCAACTCTTCACTGTTTGTAGCCTCATTTTTAAACAATTTAAAAATTTTTGTGTTTTTGTTTAGCACTCTATTGTTGAATTTTCCATTTAGTTGGCTTGCCTGCACTGTTGCTTTGCTGCTTTAATGCTTTTCTGGGGTGACACCGATTCGCCAGGTGAGGCAATTGGCAATCAAGCTGCAGGCAACAGTGCCACATAACGTTTATCAATATTATTAGAGTTGCCTCTCTTATTTTTCCATTAAAGTTGGGACATTACTGTATTAACTATTTAAGAAATTCATGGAAATTAGTATTAGAAAATAAACACAACAGCAGCAGAAAGCACAAATCGTATGTATCTCTTGTATACGTTTAAATTGTTTCAAAAATCCACTTTTTATGTGAGCTCAGTGCGTTATACATACTTAACTTTGTTACTTTTGACGGACATTTGTTGGCCATATTTATTGCATTTCGTATTGCATTCAAACACACACAATATCACACACGCGTTTAGAGCTTTCAAGTGTGTTGTGTTGTGTGTATATAAAATTTCATGCAATTTTCGTGATGCGAACAAAGAAATATTTTGGCGTGCACGAAAAATCCATAAAAATCCCAAACCAAAAAAGACGAGCACAAAACAGCTAAATTTACATATATATTTTATACAGTGTATAAAAATGTACTGTACATTCGACAGATATACTTGTGCTTATTTATAAGCCAAATAGAGCATTAAGTATTAATATTTATGTTTATGAAATGTAAGCAAGTATTGGTTATTAATCCCTTTTAATATATAAAAATTGCAATTCTGTTCAAATTTGTCAGTGGTTTCTACTTCAACCAAAGTCTACAAAATATTCTTCCTCCAAGAAAGCCGAAATTCAAATTCAAGCTCTCTGTGTTGTTCTTTGTCTCTTCTCCCGGTGAAAAAGACTCAATAAAAATGCTGATTAAAATTTATTTACAAAACAAAATGAAATTGCAAAAAATGTTTAAATAGCCAATTAACAATTTGCGTCTTTTTTGCTTTTCACTTTTTTCTGTTTTGTTTTGTTAATTTTATTTAATTTTTTCGTTTTCTGGCAATTGCTGTTGTTGTTTGTCGCGCAAATTTACGAAATAAATAAACCCCTCGGTAAAGGATGGGCCCAGGCAGGGGGGATTTTGAGGGTTCTGTCAGCAAATTGCCAATTGCCAGAAGTGCAGAAAGGTGAGAAGTCTCAACACTGAGGGAAAAAAACATTGCATAAATATTACATACAGAAAAGGTTTTATTATAAAGATCTTAAAAACGAATTTCGGAAGAATTTTTAGTATTGGAATACGAAAATGGACAAAAATATAATTAAAGAAATATATTTTTTTTTTTTAATTTTGCATTCAATATTATAATTGTTTTCTCTGTCAAGGAATTTTTGGGTGTTGCTGGGAGAATGTTTTATAGTACACCGAAAGGTGTGCCTTGCCTTTGACCACCTCTTTCCCCCCAAAAAAATGTCGGGTTTCTTTTCTTTTTCGGTTCTCTGAGTCACTTCTTGCTTCTGTTTTGTTTTTTTTTACTCGTCTCTCTGGTATTATTTTTATTTTATTTTATTCCTCGCAAGCCAATGCCTTCTAATTAGCAACACAGAGTAGCCGAAAGGCAGAAGGAAACATTGCAATTTCAGTCGCGACTGCTTGTCAACCTGGACAGGTGTTGTGGACCTCAGCCCCTCCTCCTGCGGATCTCGCTTGTTGGGTTAAATGTGTGTTAACAAGTGACAGGTTGATTTGATGGAGACATCTCTGGATTTATTGACACCACTGACTGAATGGCCGAGTGACTGCTGAGCCACAAGGTGACCGATCTCTGGCAGTCGTCGGGGGTCACCTTATAACCAAACATTTTCTGGCTCGTCTTTGGACTTGAATACAATGAAATAAAACTTGAAATAAGGTATTTTCAAAGGAAATTTAGTTTGAAGTAAATTTTAAGTTATTGATTATTTAATTTATTTTTCTGAAATTTTAATAATTTCTTGATATAATTAAAGATTTTAAGAATATATGCCCAACAAGACTGTGGAAATATTAAAACTATCAAAGAAATGTTATAAATAATTATTTTTATAGATTTTATATACACTGCGCGTCACCAGATTAGCGCCCCCCTTGTTGCTCGCGTTTGAAGTAAAATATTATCAAAACTATTAAAGATTGAACTGTACAATTATTATCCAATATAATTTGATTAATTCTCTAAATAAAAACATATATAAGAACGCAGTTGGTGTTTGCATAGAATTGTATTAAATTAAAAACTAAAGAAACAGGTTTATTTGGAAGAAAAAACTGCGTCATCAGATTAGCGCCAGCTACATTAACTTAACTTTTTTTGATGAAGTTCTTACAAAATACTATCTTTAACAATTTTATGTTTAAGTTTAAGCATTTTTAATGAAATTTAATAATGGATTGCCCCTCCCTTGTTTACAAGGACTTCGCAAACTCGATTGGGGAGAGAGTCATACAAGTTTTTGAAATATTCCAACGTTATTGTTGACCAGGCCTGTTTTATACTGTGAATTAAATCCTCCTTGGTAGCATATTGCTTGCCACCCTCGTACACCTTCCTAGCTAACCATCCCCAGACGTTTTCTATTATGTTCAGGTCTGGGGAGTATGGGGGCCACTCCAGGACACTGACATTTTCCTTTTGAATCCATAGTTTTACGGACCGGGCTCTGTGGATTGGGGCTTAGTCGTGCTGAAAATGCTATTTCAGATTTCCAAATAAGTTTTTAAAAACGGGAAATGCAGTTTTTAGAACGCAATTGTAATTTTCCGCGTTCATCTTTGGTGTTAAAAACTGCAGTTCGCAGTTGCCATAATAGGATATGGCTCCCCATACCATTACTCCTCCAACCCGACTATGTAAGCGATCAGGATGATGCTCTTCTTTGCGTCAATAGTGGAAATAATAATTATATCCGTCAGGACCCCCTAGGTTACATTTTTTGTCTGAAAATACGACGTTATGCCTCTCATTGGATCATGTCATATGCGTGTGAGAAAACTTTAGGCGGATTTCTGTTCGCACTTGGTTAAGGGGTGGTTTTTTTTTTTAGTTTTAGCTTCTTTAAAGGGTCAGCTTTCTTGATCACCTTTAAAAAAGTCGATTTTATTGTCTTAACACAAGTTTTTTCTATTATTTTGGCGGTCGAGTCGTGGGAGTTGCACGCCTCTCGGAGTATAGAACTGCGATCTGCGGAACTAATAACACTGTTATTACCTCCTTTGTAACTTTTTCCATAGCTTTTCTTATTTTGAAGAAAATTTGCAATGGTTTTGCGATGTCTTCTCGTTTTTTCGACGATTTTGTGAAGAGAAAGTTCACATTCATTAAACGCTTCGATTTTCGATTTTTCCTCCGAAGATAAGATTGTTCCTCTGCCCATATTGTATGTCAAATTGAAGAAAAATGTTTAATTTAACAGCAAAAAAAAAATGGTTGCTGTGCTCAGCAAGTTAAGAAAGATGTTTAAATTTATATTTTGGGGGCGCTAATCTGATGACGCAGTTTTTTCTTCCAAATAAACCTGTTTCTTTAGTTTTTAATTTAATACAATTCTATGCAAATACGAACGCAGTTGGTATATATATGTTTTTATTTAGAGAATTAATCGAATTATATTGGATAATAATTGTACAGTTCAATCTTTAATAGTTTTGATAATATTTTACTTCAAACGCGAGCACCAAGGGGGGCGCTAATCTGGTGACGCGCAGTGTATATATATTTTTTTTTTCTTTTTTTTCTCTCGATATTATCGATTTATTTATCGACTGTTTTCCTTCCCTAATCTCTCATTCTCTCTCCTGTCTAAGCAAAAGTAAAAGTTTTCCCAATTAATTTGGATGAACGGGGAGGAATTTGTTTAGTCTGTCTGCTGTAGCCTAAATATATACTCATTTGTCTGTCACGACATTTGCATATTGCTCCAATTTTATCTTGACACATTCACCTCTTCCCCCCACAACCACATTTCATCATCAGAGAGCCATAAATGGTGGGCAAAATAATAAGAAAAGAATTATTTCAGCTGCTATTAGCAGTAACAATATTTTGTAAAGTTTATTATCTCAACGCGTGTGAGACTTGGGGTTTGGAAGGAGGAAATGGGGTGCAGAGGTTATAACAGAAGGCAGACGAAGGCACTTCCCTTTTTCATAGTTCTTCCCCCAGACGGTGACTGGAGCTTGTTAGTTTCGGTATTTTATATAACTTTATTTCTCATCTATATAATTTCGTTGAAATTATAATAAATACTTTTGATGACACATCATCAATTTCAATAATCTATTTGTATACGAATGATCCAATAATTCATATATATGTATTAAAACCATTAAGTAATGTACCCATTTAATCTGCCATTTTCCCTAAGAACATCATCTTGGGGGGGAATGTTGGATTTTTTTCGACAGCTCAATCATAATCCCCGCTGACTTGCTTCGATCTTTCCTTTATGCTTTTCCCTGGGTATCTAGGCTGTGCCTCATCTCTCTGCCCCTTGGGGTCCACCTTTTGTGGTTTTTGTCATCATTTTCGATTTCGTTGCCAGCAGCAGCAAACACATGTCAAGTGCAGAAACAGGCACTGAGAAAAATAATACACCAACATATTGTTATATTTTAGGAATTGAAAAAATAAAATAATACAAAAGAACTCTGAAATTCTAATATTCATGAAATTTATATTTAGTTTACAATTATTTCTCGCAGTATTTAGCATGACAATCAAGTGGGTGGGCGTTGTCAGTCGCACAATGTGCACCCATGACCGAATGGTGACAGAGAAGGAGAAATCACAGAAAATCAGGAGGGGATTCCCCTCCCGAGAAAAGCGAATCATCTCGAGTGGTTGCGTTCCGTTTCGCCTTATTTTTTTGTTTTGTTTTATTTATTATTTATGTCGCTTAAATGATGCGCTGGCGTTTGCCTGTCAAATTAATTACTTTTGCTGGAATTTTTTTTTTTTTTTTTTTTTTTTTTTTTTTTTTTTTCGGACTTCTTTGGCTCAAGAAAAACGGAATTGGGTGGGTGGTTGGTGGTTGAAGCAGACTGCATAGATTTATGGGAATGATTTTAATTGCAAGTCGCATAACAACCAAGCCAAAGACAAAAGCAAGCTGCGGACAAAGGGCCTTGGGTGATGATAACAAGCCACGGGTACCGAGGATCGAGGATGATGATGATGATGACTGTGACGGTGACGATCAATGGTGCTGGTGATGGGAATGGAAATCGGAATGGGCATGGGCATACTGAGATGATGGCGACTATATGCAAAAGACAAAGCAACAAAGATGCTCATGGCTGCCTGCTGCTCGTAAAAAGCCAAAAAATGATACGGACATATATCGGATATAGCGCCCACCGAACCACCGAATTTATGTGTCCTTTGTATGTTTGCTAAAAATAAAGAAAAAGGAAAAGCAGACAAAAAGAAAGCGGCAAAGGAAATGCACAAGAATGAGCAACAGATGCAAAAAGCAAAGCCACGAGGACAGGTTATTAACCAGTTCTATTTGTCTTTGTCTGCGGGGACTTTGCCTTCAACTTCACTCGGTCTCTCTCTCTGTACATCTGTCTATCTTTTCTCAATGGATCCAGAAGAAGGGATCTTATCGGGAGGCGAAGCTCACTTGACTTTGGAATGCCAAGTGCTATCGGGAATGTCAGTGGAATGTCCCACAACTCTACAAGGCGAGACTTGCTTTGTTTTTATTTAAGGGGAGAGAGTATACCAGTATATTATAGGAGATCTGTATAATCAAAATTTTTAACTTTATCATAATTCAATTGATCCTACAACCTATACTGCCTCCATATTGGTGTTAAACATCTGTATCATCGACAGCATCCATCCTGAACATGTCTTTATCTCCAACTCGAACTGCGATTACTTCATTATCTGCATTATCTTCAACTTGAAAGCGAGGCGATGATGTGTCAACAATAACAACGGGGGCTGTGCATTTTATTCACCACTTAACGTGGACAGAGAGTGAACGGAAATACAAGAAGTCGACACTTAATTTCCGCAAATCCGGTTTATCTTTGCACGCTCTCTGTTACATTTAACAGAGAGCTGTTAAGCTTAAAGAGCGGATGCAGCAGACACGTCTCGAAAGAATCGATGACTGTACATATACCGATAGCAACGATAACGATAACAAAGATACAGACACTGATTCGGATAATGAAACTCAATTCAAACACGAACGAAATTCTTGTGATCGATAAAGGAATAATCGAATCGGATAATCGATAAAAATTTGATTTTGCAATTTCGATAACTAATTTGCATTCTTTTGATGAGTTGAACCATCTTGAAGTGTCTATTACGTTTGGCATTCCATTGACTTGATTATTCCGCTGACTGATTCGAATGTGATTTACCTTTTCCCCTTCGCAAAAAATATAAAAAAATATATATATATTTATATAGCAGACATTGCTCATTTATATTTATCATTTCTGCGGAATCGATTGGCAATTCCAGAGCTGCTTTTGCCATTTACAAATTGCTATTATTAGTTTCGCTTTAATTGCCGTTGGGCATGAGTAATAATTGGCCAAGGAAATCACTTGCTTGTTGCTGTTCTCTCGATTTCATTAATGCAATTTGCTTTAAACCAAACTAAATAAATATTTACATAGGCGCTACAGTTACAATGATTACAATTAAACAATACAAATATGCAAAGCAAATCGAAGAACTTAACCTAAACAAAAAGCAAATGGGATTTCGATCTTCAAGTTTCTTTCTTTTTTAATTAAGAAACTTGATGAAATATGAAATAAACATTTTTATATATTTTAAAAATGAAAAAAACCCAGAAAGTGTTTTAAAATGGTATGGATTTGGTATGTCAGTTAAGGAAAGACAAAGTAACGTTTGGTGCATTATGGAATGTGTAAAATAAAGAGATATACCCAAAGAAAGGCGACAAAATGTTGGCTAAATTTTATAGGGCTTATAAACCGGGTTACGTGGTCGCCACCAGTGCCTGCCAAACTGTACAGATCCCCGATAATGGAGGCAAACAGGGCGTCATTGCTGCCGCTGGCGCCGATCTTTGTCTTTGTCCCGCCGGCCACTATAAAAAATATATACAAAAAAAATTAAAAAAATCCAGCTAAAGTGCCAACTAATATACGAGTGGTCGTCGCCGGCTGAGGTTGAGGAGCAGGAGGAACGGGGGCGTTGTTTCCTTATCAAAGAGCAAGCAGCGCCAGGCGGCGCACAGTGCTCAGTTTGGCCAATTTAATTTGTTACACATTGTGAAGTGTTTTCTTTTTTTCTTTTTTGTTGGATTTTTTGTTTAATGTGGAAGTGGGGGGAGGGGTGTAGGGGTGTAGGGGGCAAATAGGCAATAGGCAGGCGAAACTTCCATTGAAAAAGCTACGCAATAAAAATAATTTCATGGTCAGCAAACAAACACACACACACAAGGTACAGATATATGGATAGATAGCGCAAAACTAACGCAAAAAATTGCTTTGTCCCCAAAATCTACAAATATATTTTTTTCTCTCTCTCTTTGTGTTACGTACTGACGTAGCGTTGTTCCATTGTTCCCGCTACGTAAAAAAGGTTAAAAAAATTGGGAGTTTAGAAGGCTTATGTTTACATATTTTATACATTTATTTATTATTTCGAATTTTCAAGAAGGAAATTAATCAAATAAAATTAATCTTGGTAATATTTGTAATTTTTTAAGGAGAAAATTTATAAATTATAAAGATAACAACTTATTTATTTATATATATATATTTTTTTATTAAATTAAAATTAAATACTATAATTTTACCTAAAAAATATGGCATTTTCAAGCATAAACAAAATAACGTATATTTTATATTAAGGCATTAAATAGTTAAATTATTTATAATTGATAATTTAATTTTAATGGTTACTTCCTTTACTTTATAATTATAATTACAAAAAGGCAAGGCCATTTTTATTGTAAAAAAAAGAGATACAAATTGTATTTGTGTAAACCTTATTTTTCGTTTTGAATCTAGGGCTTCGATTTTGATGTATTAGTTATTTGAGTTTCAAGCCATCGAAAAACCGGTCGACCAAAAGGCATTTTCCCTGCCAAAAAAAAAAGGGGGAAAAAAAAAAAACAATAACAAAAACAACTTCCAGTCAATTTGCACAAAGTTAATAAATTACAGCATTGACTGCCTTTGTTGTTGCTGCTGCTGTCGCTGCTGTTGCCGCTGATTTTGGTGTTGCTCTTGGTTTAAATTTGAAAATTTCGATTTCGCTGCGACTGCCACTGCGACGGTGATGACGTAAGTTGCGTGTGCGACGTCAGTTGACCTTGGTACACTTAACAGCAGCCACATCCAGTCCAGTAACAACAACGTCACCAAATAGGCTCGACTCCAAAAACTGCTGTGTTTTGTGTTACCTCCAATACTTCGGATATATTTCGTATATACAAACATACATATATCTTTTTCGGTTTGTTGCTAGGCCGAGCTTGAAGCTTTTTGTATCTTATTTATTTAATTTTTTTAGGGAGGGAAACTTCATGTGGGGATTGTTGCATAAGGTTCAAGCTGCGTCAAATGGCAAAGGGAAAGTGGGCATGAATGAAAATGATGATGATGATGATGATGATGATGGTTTCCAACCTCATTCAGCCTCATCTTAACCGAAACCGAAGCTCAAAACTGAGTCGAGCTTCATTTGAATATTATTGGGTCACTGTGTCAGAGCAGAGCCAATAAAAATTAAAACATGACCTCCTGTCCCGCCCCTCATACGGTATGCTGGTCGTACTCTTACTCACTGCAATTCCACTGACCGCAAAGATGACAGCAGGGGCCACAAAAATAAAGACTGAATATGCATTATAAAATATTTACTCAATATATAAAAAAAAAAAATTATATTAAAACGAATAAATAATAATAAAATGTAAGGTTTAATATTCAGTAAATATCGATATATCGATAGTGTAATGAAATTGGGTGCAAGATTTGCCATCTATGTGCCATATATCTAAGCAATAAACTCGAAAAAAAGAAGTTAAATAAATTAAATTAATAAAGTCCAGTTTTTCTTTGATAAAAATCCATAATTTAAAGTTAGACATTTTTTCGATATTTAAATTTGCAATATAACCTAGTTGACCAGGTTTTGTATTAAATATATCAGACTTTTTCTGTAAAAAGAAGCATACCTAAATTATAATTATTGATATTTTAGAGTTAAGTGCGATATCTTTCAATATCTACAATTTCGATACATTTTTAATATATAATTCCTGTTATTTCCATTCAATATACAACCCCAGTTTAATGAAAGTTTAGTTTATAAAAGGGGCTTTAGTTAGCTATAACAATTAATATTGTTGACTATCTAAGATTTCATGTGCTTATGCAGTTACGAGACTATTTTGCTAATCACTGCTGTACTGTGCTTGCATATGCAATGGAAATGATTAATTAACCCAGACCCAGACCTCTAAAAACAAAAATCAAGCTTCGAACTGAGTCGCAGTATATGCTTATGTATTGCCTTTGTTTTCTTTTGTTGCTTGTTATTTAGCTGCTCTCATTTCGCACAATTCACTTGCACTTGCACTGGCATACTTGGCCCGCCCTGTTGCAGTTTTAGTTTATTGCAGGGGGAACCCTTTCCCTCTTGGCCTTTCAATCCCCCTTACTACTAGCCCTTCTGTGACGCAATCGAGGCGTTGACTTGGGGTGCCTGGTGCCTGGGTTTTTGCAAATATTTGATCCGAACACAAAGGCGCTGCATTGAATCACGTACAATGGAGGTACAATAATAATAATAATAATCATAAGTTCTGAAAAGGGGGCTTTCGAATGCTGAAAAGAGAGGGGGTGTTGCTGCTGGAAGGCCTGTAAATAGTTAAGGCGATAAATGTCTTCTATCGAACTGAAATTCATCTGGTTGGAATGCGGCATTTCATCATTATGCAAGTGTCACAGGAATGTCTACCTTCCAGATGCATTTTGTTATCGAAATTATCGGTATTAAGGAAACGTAAAGAGGTGAAGTCTAAGTTGGTATATAAAGCAAAATATAACGCTTAATGTTATATATAAATTATCGTAGACTTTGAATTATCGAAATTGTAAATATATAAAAATAAATGCAAAATATCGTAAACTTGCATTTCGAATTTTTTATTGAAAATAAGCTTAATTGTAATTTTATTATATTATTGCTTTATTTTATAAAATAAATATCGATATATCACTTTTATATCGAAATGTTCATAATCTATTTGTATATCGATCAGTTGCTCTTCTTTTTTGACAAACTTAAATTCAAAATTAATAGTTCAAGCCTCGCAAATAATTTTTAAAGTAAAATGTGTGATTATTTTAAGCATTTTCCAAGGAAAAACCCATTATTAATCCGTTCTTTATACCCTTTTTTCTTGCAGGCTCAGCGTCCGGAGAACACGGTTATGCAAGCGCTGGAATCGCTTAACGACTCGCAGGTTAATGACTTCCTCAGCGGCAAGACTCCGCTCAACCTGAGCATGCGCCTCGGCGACCACATGATGCTCATTCAGCTGCAGCTGAGCACAGTGAATCCGGCAGGTGGTGGCACTACAGTGGCCACCGCCACTGGTGGCTCAAGCAGCAGCAGCAGCAGCATCACCACCAGCACTACTGCTGCCTCCTCATCCTCATCGGTGGCCTCCTCATCACTGCCAGCTGGCACTGGTTGTTCGGCCACCGCATCTTCTTCATCATCGTCGTCCGCCTCCTCCTCCTCCTCCTCCTCGGCGGCAGCGGTGCTAGCCGTAGGCAGCAGTGGTAACACCACCACCTCTTCCTCCTCCTCCTCGTCATCGTCGAGAGCCCGCTCCTCCGGACATCGTGGTTCGGGAAAGATCGGCCATGGTCACGTTCACAGCCACCAGCATCCGAGTCTGCATCACGGCTCTTGGCACGGTCACAGTCACGGCCACAGCCATGGGCATGGACATAGCCACAGCCAGAGCCATGGACACGGACATGGTCACCACCATCATCATCATCACCACCATCACCATCATCATCACAATGCCTCGGCTGTGGCCGCCGGGAGCGGTGGTGGTGGCATGGTCTGCCACTCGATGCGCAAGATGTACGGGGATCCAGGCTCCGGTAAAGGCTCCACCAGCAACGGTCAAATCCAGAGCTCAAATACGGCACTTAACGGGGGGCCCGATCTCACCAAGCTTCTAATTAAGGGCGGCATTCAGAACATGGTCAAGGGATTCGCGCTAAAGGACTCGACTACTGCCACGGCTCCACGTGGCTCTGTGGCCAGCTCTGGGGGCTCCGGCAGTGCCGGATCGAGTCCCGGCAAGGCTGCTGGCGCTGGCGTGCTGGAGCAATCGCCCATCAAGTCGCTGTCGAATCTCGTGTCCAGCCCCATTAAGATGACGGCCATCAAGAACATTCCCCTGCCCACGACGGCTGCTGGCGGCGTCAGTTCCAACAACGCCGCTGCCTCCACCTCCGGCTGCAGCTGCAGCATCAGCTCTGCCTCCAGCACGTCCTCATCCGGCGCTTCCAGTGGAGCCTGCACCGCTGGCGGTTGCCAGCAGGATCCCATTGCCGCCAACCTGACCTCGTGCCTGTGCACGCGCCTGCCCACGCCGTCGTCGGTGGCACCGCCGCTGGCTCCGCTGGTGGCCACCACCCCGCTGGCCAGGTCCGGATCCGCCGCCGGGAAGTGCCCCGAATCGAGCTGCACTGGAGTGAACGCTGGCTATGCCGCTCGCTCCATTCCGCCGGGCGCGGGCGTTACCTTCTCGGGCAACTCGATGCTGCACAAGACCGGCAACAACAGGATCACCAGGACCAAGCACCGGCACTACCACGGGCATGGTCACGGGCATGGTCAGCACGGTAGCAGCAGTAGCAGCACCGCCAGCGGTAGCAGCAGCAGCCACTTTTACCAGCACGCCTGTGCCGTGAACCACACCTCGTCTTCGGGTTCGTCTACGTCGTCTGCCGCCTCCTCATCGCGTCGCAAGCTGGAGCAGGCAGTGGCAGCAGGGGCTACAGGAGCAGCAGCAGCAGCAGCAGGTGCAGGAACACGTGCCGCTGCCATTACAGGATCCACATCCGGAGCGGCAACGGCGGGTGCTTCAATGCCACCTCTACTTACCGCCGAACCCGAGGACTCTTCGCTGGGCGTCTCTGACACCCGAACCCTGGCTGAGGCCTCGCGCAACCTCACCCAGACGCTGCGCAAGCTCTCCAAGGAGGTGTTCACCAACAAGATCGATCTGTCCGGCGCTGCCAGTGTCGTGGGGAGCAGCAGCAGCAACGGCAGCAGTAGCTCCAGCGGCAGCAGCAGCGGCGGCTCCTCCAGCTCTGGCGGCGGAACTGGTTTAGGCGGCGAGGAGACACCGCGCAAGGGCGGATCCGGTGCCGTTATCGAATCGATGAAGAACCACGGCAAGGGCATCTACTCCGGCACCTTCTCGGGAACCCTGAATCCGGCGCTGCAGGACCGCTACGGTCGTCCCAAGCGCGATATTTCCACGGTGATCCATATCCTAAATGACCTGCTCAGCGCCACGCCGCAATATGGGCGCGGTGCCCGCATTAGCTTCGAGGCGCCCAGCAGCGCGGGATCAGCAGCGGGTTCCAGCGCGGCCTCAGGATCGGGCAGCAGTGGATCCTCCTCGACGGCGTCCACCAGCAATGGAATGCATCACGGATCGCGCAGTAAAATGGTGAGTATAGAGACATTACCATTTGCTAGATTCCAGGCTAACGATCTATCTCTCCTCCTGGCAGTACTCTTCGCGTCATCATAACTGCGCCAAGTGCAGCAGCCGGGCGCAGCATCAGCAACAGCAGCAGCAGCAGCAATCGTCGGCAAGCGGATGTAGCTGCTCCTTCCACGACTTCCAGGGCTACTTCTCCCCCTCATCCTCCTCCACTGGTTCCGCAACCTCGTCAACCGCCGCCTCGAAGGCTTCGGCTGGCTCCAAGTCATCATCGCACAGCTGCTGCCCGGCGGAAGCAGCCAACAGCCAGTCCACCGGCTCTTGCACCTGTCGCTATCGCCGCGACGAGGGACAGGAGCGCGAGCGGGAGTACATGTGCCAGAAGTGCACCGTGGAGCTGGCCAACATGAAGACGCGCTCGAAGATGGACCAGCTGCGTCTGGTCATGCAGCAGCACAAACAGAAGCGGGAGGCTCGCAAGCTGAAGAGCGGTCCCTATGCCATGCCCAATGCGGCAGCCCCGGCTGCGACCACATCATCGGCTGTGCAATACAGTGCTGTCAGCGCTTTAGTGGCCACGCCCACGACGACTCCCACCAGCAGCAACAGCACCAGCAATACCGCCAGCAATGCCAATGCCAATAGCAACAACAACAACACAACAGGCGGCAGTGGCGGAGCTGCTGGAGGAGCTACGGCCACAGCGGCAACAACAACAACAACAACAACATCAGCGGCAGCGGCAGCCACAGCAGCACCGCCCAGCGAGGTCTCGCCCAACCACATTGTGGAGGAGGTGGACACGGCGGCCTAAGGAGCCGCTAACCTTATCCTATTTTTTAGCATTTACTAGTTTACGCAGCAGCAACAAAGAGCAAGGAAGGAAGAGGGGCAGAAGAGAAACTACAACACACACAACTAAAGCTTATATTAATTTAGAATTAATTAATGACCCGGAGACACTTCTCCGCTGAGGCCTGAGAGAGCAAGCAGGAGGTCAGGAGCGGCGGAGGTCAGAAGAGCGCGTCTGGAGAGTCGATAAGCTGTTAAATTAATTTTAAGTGACTCCCCAAAAACAAATACAGAAAACACTACAACAGAGGACACCATAAAACACCACAACACAACAACAACACACCACAAAACCCCATAAAACGTCTCACCACAACAACACACCACACAACAACAATACACAACAACAAAACACCACTTGAAGCAAATCCAAAAGGATCCCTGGGAATGATTCAGCTTCCGGAGGCAACAAAATCCTTGAACGTTTCTTTCGTAAATTGAATTTAGTGAAATATATATATTTTTTTGTTTTTCGAGAACCGAAAACACACACACACACACAAAAAGGAATAAAGGATATAATTTGAAGTGAGGCGTTGAATATAGAATTAGAAGTTTAAGGAACACGACGGAAGCTCGATGCTGAGAGAATTGTAAGCCAAAGCGGTGGCAAATTTTGGTAGAACTAAAGCAGAAATTAAATTTACGTTTAGAACACACCAAAATCAACACACACACTCACACACAGACGACACACACAACACCCTTGGCTTTGGCAGCTTTATATTATGTTTAACTTTAAACGAAGGCGACGGAGAACTATGGTGGCGCTTTAACATGATTTGCCTTAATAGAAAATCGTTTAATATATATATATATATATAATTTTTTTTTCCTACACTTAAACTCCTTTTCACCGATAATGTGTTTCGAATTAAATTTTTGTTTAATCATTTACTACACCTACTACACAAAAACACTATTGAACTAGTTAGTAAGACCTATGTTTTCATTATACGATTTACGATTGGATTAGTTAAGCAACAACAGCGACTTACAGCGCCGTTGCTTTATAATTTAAATTCCTTATTTTTTTGTGGATGTCCTACAACAACAACAACAACAACAACCACCACCTACTTACATTCAAATTATAATGCAATTAGTTCTAGGCGAGTTAAAAATTTTTAAGTTGATTTTACACCACCACAACAACACCAACAACAACAACTACTTGATTTCAATAAATGTTTAGTAAATGGTTTAGTTAACTAATTTTGTTTTGTCTTTTCATTTTCCTTACCTATTTGTTTTGTTTCAGTTTATTTTTTTTGGTTTTTTTCAAGGCTACCCTGCGAGAGCTGCCTAAAAATCGTCTTAAAATCGATAAGTTTCTATTATTTTGTGCAGCTCTTTCACCGCCTGCTGGCATCGAATATGTGCAATACACCCTAGAGCCGATAAATAATCGAAAACATCGATCATTTTGCAGGTCCAACATTAAGTATTTTCTTGATTTGATTCGACTTTTTGGAGAAATGATGTGCCAATTGCAAACAAACACAAGTACATACTCGTAAAAATAGTATATGTATGTAATGTATGTGGAAATTTAGTAAGAATTGTAAATGACATATATAAATATATGATATAATGTATAACCTTCACACACACACACACACACATACAGAGGAGGAATATCGACCAAATTGAAACTTTTTATCAAAGAAAACCCCAACACATAGGTATTGGTCGTAGTTTGTTAAGTGATAAGTCTAAAAACAAGTTATGTGCAATTTATATGTAAACAAAACATACGTTTCCGTTTCTATATAGTTTCCCCTCTATATATAATCTATCTAATTATCTATCTATCTACATAGCTTTCCATCTATCTCTCCACAATTAGGTCGAAATCGAGAGCGAATTCGATAACGAAATCGTAATCGATAGTTAGCATTAGGAGACATAAATAAGTTCGATGTACGATAAAAATCTAGAGGTAGGCTTAGAGACAGCTGGAGGCACGAGAGAGAGAGACAGAGAGATATCGATAAGAAGGACAGGGATGAAAGGGTTTGAGGAGAACACAGGAGCAGAAGAGCAGAAAAACGGACGAACAAGGAGACGTGGACTGATGAGGATGATCATACATGGTGGGTGGGTGGCTTGGCAAGGGTATTACTTTGGTTCAGATATGGGATTTCGGTTAGATTGATTGACTTGATTGATTCGGACTCGGTTGGATAATTTTCAGCATATCTGCGTGAATTTCTAACAAAGTACAAACACACAAACAATGCGATTTTTTATATATTAAAAGAAGAAAAACAAACATAGTTCAAATATTTACACAAGGCCCCCCTTAAACACCCCCCATTAACCCATTTTTCACTCGATAGGAAAGCATTCCTTGACGAAAATTTAACCCAAAACATATGCGCAACATTTGCTGAAAATGAAAACACAAAAAATACATTTAAAAAAAAAAAAAAACACAAAAACAATTATAAAATCTATGTAAAAAAAAAAAAAACAAATTTTTAAGTGTAAACTAAATTAAATTTTTGTCGCATTTATTTTGAATAGTTCAAATTTATTGAAAAACAAAGTCCCAAGGCCCGAATATATATACTATGGATATAAACTCCCATATAAAGACATATACACATATATATTTTTGAATTGACATTTTGCGTCTTTGTCTTTTTTGTTGACATCTTCCAAGTCTCGAAAGCGAAACAAAAACCAGCACTGTCAAAGCGAAATTGATGAAATTAGCAAAATTATTAGGAGGAGGAGGAGGCAGAAACACCACGTTCCCATTCACGCAAAAGGACATGTCGAGAAAAAACATAAAGACAACAAACGAGGAAAATGTGTAGAAACGAATAAGAAGAAGCTATAGAAGTTGATCCCTAATATATGGGAGGGGAAGTTTGAATGGTAATCCCCTTAGGTGTTAAGTGGGTTCTTCGCACAAAGGCGAATTAGACAAATTTTAATGCAAGCATCGAAGAAAAGGATCAATGGATCGCCTCCCGATCTCCAGCATATGGGCTCCAGCTCCATGTTTGCACTCTCCGGACAGAGAGATATTGATATTAATCAATTAATTATTATCGGATGTCCTGCGATGCTAAAGTCTAAAGTGGCAACGCAACTTTTTTTTTGGGAAAGTGCATATAAGGACACACGCATATAGAAGAAAACGTATGATTAAGATGCAAATTTAATGGGAAACTCCTCGTTTCGTCATCAAAATCCACTTTTGATTGTTGTGTGTAATGATTTAATGCCCCCGTGAACATATTAATTATAAACACAACAGATAGAAATTATACATATAGATGGATATATAACACACACTTTGCCATAGCCGAAATCGGAAGAATGAACGTGAACAAGTGAAGTTGGGAGACAATTTCATACAATTGCATGTATAAAATGATACAAAGTAAGCAAATGAAACAATGCAAGTAAAAGTATTCGTCAATAAACATTATTTCCAAACACAATAACCATATAACCGGAAGGTTCAATTCGTTTTATTGGGAGTGTTGGTAAGGTTAAGGGGAAAAGAAATAAGTGCAACATAGCTCAATGAGCAAAAACTAATTTTTTAAAATTCATAACAAAGTGTAAAGTGTATGAAATTCAATTCGGAAAGCTGTTCTGAATTAGGTTTTTTAAGCTTTATAAAACTGCGTACTCAATTACCTACCAATAATTTAAAAAAGCAATTGAAATAAACAATAAACAAAACTTAAATAATCAATCCGGTTATAAATCTGCATACTCAATTTCAAGTTGTTTTCTAATTTTATTTTTACCACATTTTATTTGCCAATATATTTGCCATAACAAATAAAATCCCACACTCTTTTCCTCTACTTACAGCACTCGGAGAGCGAGAAAGAGAGCGTGTAAAGCGATCCGCGAAGCACAAGTTCATCCTAGCCATCATTGTAATTGTTGATTGATGATCAGCGGATCGGCAGAGGTGAAGCTGGAGGAGCGAGCAGCTGGGATGGCGGAGCTCAAGCCAATGGCAGTGGAGGACGAAGGTCAGAGCTTGGCTCGGGGCTAGTTGAACACGTGCAGAAGGCGCAAAGTATTTGAATATTTATAAATACAATTTAAATGTGTAAATGTAATTTATGGAACATACGAATATAAATCAATAAAAAAACCTGAAATCAATGTGGAAAAGTTTAATGAAGACGGCATTTATTTGGGGGCCTTGGGATTGTTTGGGGAACATTTTTTCAAAGCGAAATCAATTTTTTCTGATTTTCTAACACATTTTTCAGATTTTTTAAATTTTTTTCTATATTTTTAAAATTTGTTCTGGATTTACAATTTTTTTTCTGAATTTTTAACATTTTTTTCAGATTTTTTTACACTTTTTTAGGATTTTTTACATTAGTTTTTAAATTTTAACTGCCAAATTTGAATTTGAATTTAACGAAGATCAGTTTCAGTGTGCCCAGGTGCAGTTGTAATATAACACCTAAATTTGGATTCAAACGGTTTGAGTCTCCGCTTACTTGCGCCGGCTCCTAAATGGTTCGAAACTTGGACTTTTTATAACAGTTTATACCAGTTTTCAGTTGCTTGCTGCTGATTTCTGTTCGCCTGTTACCCCAATTTGGGAAACGGGCAATTTGCATGGAAATGTTCGGAAATTTGGATGGTCTGCTGTAGGGATGTTGTTGTAAAAAGGTTGTTGTTGCCATCAAGCTGTTGTTGTCGGCAACAAATAGGTATAAATACATAAAATAAAATATAACAGTTTATACCAATTATTATTTTTGCCCAAAAGTTTTTATAACAGTTTATACCAGTTTTCAGTTACTTGCTGCTGGTTTCTGTTCGCCTGTTACCCCAGTTTGGAAAGCGGCCAAATTGAACGAAACATGTTGCTCACTTGCATCAGTGATGCTCATCTGCATCAGTGATGCTCATCTACATCAGTGAAGCTCATCTGCATCAGTGATGCTCATCTGCATCAGTGATGCTCATCTGCATCAGTGATGCTCATCTGGCTATATATTGCAATATTGGGAGGCTATAAAAATCAGGCCTAAGGGCAGTGATGCGCATCTAGCTATTTTGTATTATTGGGACAAAATAGCTATTTTGCATTATTGGTAGGAAATGGCATCGCATTAGCCGGCAGTGATGCTCTTCTTTTTGCATTATTGGGACAAAATGGCATCTCAGTTACTGCCAGTGATGCTCATCTAGTTATTTTGCATTATTGGGACAAAATGGCATCTTCTAAATTCGTCATAGATTCCATAAATACATTGGCTTATACAAACCTTTACCCTGCTAGAAAGTTCCGTTCCCTTCCGTTCCATTAATTAAAACATCATTATTTGTTTTTTTTGTATTTTCTGTTTATTATTCTCAATTTTTGGTTTTATAATTTTGTTACGCATGTGATTATATATTCCTTTGCATTATTTATTTTCTTGTTTTCGGTTTCTATTCTGGGTTTAGTTCGCCTTTACAAATAATCATCGTTATGATCGGTTCTTATATAGTTTCTATGCGGTTTTCTTGTTTTTAATAAATATTCAATATATCCATTAAATTTGTTAATGCAATTTCCATTTTTCATATATATAAATAATGTACATCACGAAAAAAAAAAACAATTCATTACTCATTAGTTGTTGTATGCATTGGTTTCTTCGTTTTCCTTTCAGTTTAACTTTGGTTTTTCTTTTGCAGAAGCTGTTTTTGGTTTTCATAATAGTTTTTTTTGTTTTTTTTTTTTTGTTTTTTGTTGTGGGGCGTGGGCGTGGCCCGTGCCAAGCAGCGGAAATTCGGCCAAAAGTCGTTAAATGCCGTTGCATAATTAGATCGTACTCGTAGTTAATAATAGTTCCCTTAGTGGATTGCATTTTGTTTTTGTTTTCTTATTTTTTTGTGGGCCGAAAAGCGAGTATTTTACACACACACATTGTACACACACATAGAAATGCAATGCCCCTTACGATCGCTGTCTCTGTCTCTGACTGTTCCTGTTGCCGTCTCCCTTTCGCCGCAATAACTCTCTATGTAAAGCGAAACTAGGTACGTACGATATCGATATCTCTCTTTCTTGCCGTCCATATCTGTCTCTTTCTGCCGGTCTATCTCTGTTCCTGTCGCTTTCGTATCTATCATTGCCTAAGCCTGTCTTTTTCTGCCTTTCTAATATCCTTTTCAATATCCCTCTATCTCTCTCTCTCTCTCTATATCTATCAACTTGTTTAACGAGTAGTAGCACAATTTTTGGACGAAGATGGTTTGAAATCGAAGCGTCTAAGTGGGTGTGATTGTGTGTGTCTAGTGAGTGTCTGCCTGTAGTGTAGAATGTAGAGTGTAGAGTGTCTGTTGTGTCTGCTAAACTAAATCCTCTATATGGGGCATGTGGGGTGGGTCTGTGTGTAAGGAGCTCCTCAATTTACGCAATACAAATACACAATATACGATCAGGCTATATCCGTTACAACTATCAAAATTCTCGGCTATGTGTGCGAGTGGAAAACGCTTTGACAATTTCCCAATTTACTATCTGACCCAAGCATTCCGTTCTGTTAAATATATATAAATATATCGGGGTGCTATATAGTGTGTGGATTATATATATGTTGTATATATATATGTATATATAGACTATATCAAAAGAGCTGCCTGCTGCGAATCCCGATTCGGTTGGGGTCTTGAGTTGCCTTGTGCTCGTGTCCTTTTGGTTTTTACAATAAATAATGGGGCGTAAGCATATATGGGATCTGGGGGGGTGACGGGGGTCTTTTTCTAACCGCCTTAATCTCTGACTAGTGTTGCCGTTCAACTAAGCTAAGGACGTTTTCGCAAAAAGGTCATTGTGTTCATCATCATCATCATTGTTATTATATATATACTAGTTATATCCGTATGTCCGTCGGCCTTGTTATTAACTATTATTACTAAGCTTTGCAAAAGGCGTGCCATGTGTGTTTAGTTATCGCTTCGTCTTTCCTTATTTGTCGTAGTAGCTGCTCTCAACTCGCCTCCGATCGAACTTTGTCTAGGTTATTCACGAAAAAAAAACGTATATATATATGTATATATAGATGTGTAAATATATAGGTAAGCTAAATCATATCCTCCTAAACCTATACACGCATATACATCCCTCTCTCTCGCTCTATCTCGCTCTATATATGTATAGGTATATATACTAAATACCGTAATATCCTCATATGATTTTTGGTTTCTTTTATAGTTAACAATAATCGCCGCTTATTATCCTTCCTCCAGCAGGCTGGCTTAAATATATATGGGATTCTCCTGGCCAGTGAGCAGGCGGAACATGGACGTGGGCATCGTTTTCATGAGTATCTGGCGGGGGAATCACAAGATTTATTTATATTCTAGAATCTAGATTAATAAAGAGCCTAGAAAACTCACCTCTCCCACGGATGTGGCCAGCAAGTTGACAATCTTCTCGTGGGGCACAGCCACCACGCTCTGGTTGTTGATCTCGATGATGCGGTGGCCCACACGGACGCCGCCCCGCTCCGCGATGCCACCACGCAGTAGACTACAGATCTGAAACGAGAAAGTGATATATATTAAGTGGTTATTATTTATTTAACAGAAACAGTACCGATATTTTCTATAGTTTCTCTACTACTAATAATATTCATATTTAAAATTACTTTTCGATAAATGTATCAAAAGGAAAACGATAAATAATACCGATATACATGGCCACCACTCACCACTCCATTCTGGACGCTGAACCCGAGTTGGTACTTGGTCTCCGGCCGCTTTATCTTCACCTCGACGACGGGGGCACATGGCACCACCGTGAACTTCACCACTGTCTGGTTCTTGGTGTTCTTGATGTACGTCTGGCAGGTGGACAGCGGCAGCCCGACGAGGCTCAGCCCGTTGATGGCAATCAGTTGGTCGCCGATATTTAGCTGCCCGCACCGAGCCGCTGCTCCGGAGCTCATTAGATTGGCAATCACCACAGTGGGCAGCATCGAGCCCCAGCCGCTCTCCACGATCACCACGCCTAGAATCTCGCCCTTGGCCTTGGGCACAACGACCTCCTTTTGCAGCTCCTTCTTGGCGAAAATCTCCAGTTCGTCGCCGAAGATCTCCTGGCTGTTGAGCACCTCCTGGTAGTCCATCTCCTTGACAAAGCGATGGTCCTCGATGCCGTTCGCCTTGAGGAACTCCATGTAGGCCACCTGGAAGGCCTGACCAATGGACTGGGCTATGAACTGGGCCTCGTCGCTCTCGAACACATGGCAGATCATCTTGGGCGTGCGATTGGGCTTGGGGGCGTCATCGATGTCCTGGGGCACGAAACGTCGGCGGGCCATCAATACCACAAGATCTCCAATGTCGGCAATATAGGAGATGGTGCGCAGGGCGTGGTCCATCATGATCTCCTTGAGATCCGTGTTCAGCACCATGATTTTCTCCGTCGAGATGAACAGATCCACCTCGGTGCTGGGCTGCACATCGCCATCGGGGGCCTGCAAGGGCGATTATACCGCAATATAAATATATATATATATATGATATATATATAGGGTATTATGGGGGCTATGTGGGACTGGGGATCTTTGGAGGTATCTTCGGGGAGGCAAGCTTGGCTTTCGGGTAACACAAAATTTATAGCGGGCCAAATGTCAATTGAGCCAATACGAATTCGAGGCAAATCAGGCAAACCAAAGGTGGGTTTAGGTGGATTGGGTGGTGGGTTTTGGTAGGTGGGTTTCTAGTTCAAGTGGTGGCTGGGTGGCTTAAGTGGGCTTTTTAGGCTAGTTTCCTCCATTACTTACCAGCGCCTATATCATGCGAATTTTTGAGTTTCGATTTTTTTTTAAGATTTTTTCATTGTTTGCATGGCGATACGTGGTTTTTGGTTAGCGTGGTTGGTCATCGCGGATGCGGAGCATTTGATGTGAAGGAGATGATACATGAAAATATAACGGTAAACAGTTAATGACTTAATCTTAGTCGCTCTCAAGGTCGGCCCCTCAATCAGCTTTGATGGTTCTATGGCTCAATGACGGAATAATATGCGGGGAGGGGAAACTCAAAAATATTAGAGAGATCGGACAGATCAAGCGGGAATCAAAAGTAGCTCTAAGAATTTAGTCACGAACGATCTTTAAAGGGTTACATTTAATAGAAATCAAAATATAAAAACTACAAAAAAAAAAAAACAGCGAAATGGAATCAAAGCTGATCAATCGGAGCATCAGGCTATTATTATAAATAACAATTCAATGAACCAGGCAATGGCTAGTCCTTACCTTAATCCGGGAAACGGCCTCCTCCGCTTGCATCATGCGCGTCGACTTCGTGGGCTGACCCTCGCAGACCAGCTGCGTGGAGCCCAGGTACTTGGCCCGGAAGAGCACGCCCTCGATAAGCACTGCACCGCCTACAGTTGGTGAGAAGACGGACAGATGGGTTAGCACAAACAGTTTCAAGGGATGTAGAGGATCACAGAGTACGTGTGGAGTATAATTTGGTTTAGTGTATGTGCATGTGTGCCAGCGAGGTAGTTTGATAGATTCTGTACGGTTTGTCCGTGTGTCTGTCCGTCCAATAGAATATTTGCCCATATCTCAGGAACTCTGCTTTTAAATTTGGTATGCAGCTTTATCTTGGGGTTAATAAAAAGTTAATTTAATCCAAGTCTTCTTGAATTTCGAAAAAATAGTAGGTTATACAAGGTTTTCCCACGTAATTATGGTACCAAAATTCTCCTTTTTTAGTATTATGAATTAAGAAATATGGTTACTTTGCAAAATATGAGCCTAGATCTCAGGATCTTGCTGGGGTTCTGCCTTAAAAATTGGTATCATCATAATTTCGTAATACTTGAATGATTAAGTGAGGATCTGTCAAGTCTTATAGTTGCTCCTAATTCAGATTCTAATGTTTTCCTTATTTTGTTCTAGTCAATATCTCAAGTCTCAAGTCGTTGAACTTTCATAATAATCGAACGAATGTCAATATCTATCATAATAGATTTCAAAATGTTGCCTTGTTTTGTGTCTTCTTGTTCGTGTTGGATCTTAAACACTATTACATAATGGAATTTTATCTTACAAATTGTATTTTACACACACACAGACACAGTAAAATGAAGAGTAGAGTTTGGTTTTGGTTTTGATTTGATTTTTGGTTGAACGAACGAACGACGCATGCAAAAAATACGCAAATAAATATGCGAAAGAATACAGAGAAATGATAGGTAAAAATATTAAATATATACGATTAATATACGCATTAATATGGATCGAGAGAGAATTGCATATAGGTTTAATCAATTGATCAATTTACGCTTTCATTTCATTTTCATTTTCATTTTCTTTTCGATTATATTGTTGTTTCTCTGGCATTTGGACAACATCAATGCAATGCACACAGCACAGGATATATATGGAACAAATACTATATATATGCAGATATATATATGTATATATATAGACGGTTATGGGAACAATCGAACGAAGGATAAACCCAACGCATTTACCTTCTTTGCTCTTACTCTTTTTCACTTTTTTCTCGCCGCTGCCGCTGTTGCTGTTGCTGCCAGCTCCGCTTCCGTTGCCATTGGCCGTTGCATTGGCTATGTTCGTGCCGCCGCTGTTGCTGCCACTTCCGCTTCCGCTGCCCGTGTTCGCACCGCCGCCATTGGCCACCACTGCGGCTGTGGCCGTTGCCGTCCCTCCATTGGAGGCTCCATTCTCCGAAGGCTCGCCGCCAAGCTGCTTGATGCCAGCTCCTGATCCGCCGGTATTCCCTGCTCCTCCTCCTCCTCCTCCTCCACCGCCACCGCCCGCTGCGGATCTCTCTGATCCGCCTCCATTTCCAGGACTCCCCAGGGCCGGGGTTGTTCCGGCTGCCGCCGCCGCCGCTGCTGCTGCTGCTGCCACTGCTGCCGCCGTTGTGGCCGCCACTGCCGAGGCCACCACATCCACGGATCCGGCCGAGCACAGATCACCGCCAGAGGTGGTAGTGACCAGTTTACTGGGCGACTTGTCACTGTGCTCCGAGGAGCTGCTGCGCGACAGACTGCGCTGCACCATGCCACCGACCAGATCCAAGAGCTTGCCCTGCGAGAGTCCACCCAGGCCGGACTGCTGGCTCTTGGGCGGAATCGGTGGCGGCAGCTCCGGCGTGGAGCTGAGCAGCGCATTGTAGCCGTTGCGCGTCTTGGTGCTGGGCATCTGCTGCTGCTTAGGCGAGATTTTCGAGAGCAGCGAGCGCGGCTTGCGGTCCCAGCTCTTGTTTTCATCGTAATAGCCCTGATCGTCCAGCCGCTGGTGGCCCAGCAGACGGTCCGTCTCCAGGTCAGTGTCCACGTCCTCCTCATCGGCACTGTGGTTTTTCGAGTGGTTGTCCGAGGCGGACTCAAGCAGAGCCTTCCCAGCACCGCCCCCGTTGCCGTCCAGGTGACGTGACAGCCACACGGGTGAGTTGAGGCCCGGTGATGGCGACCGTTGAGCGGGCGGAAGATTGCTCCTCTCCGGTATGGGTGGAGGCACTCCTCCGCCGCCGCCATTGCTGCTGCTGCAGTTACTGGCCGCACTCCTTGGCTTCGAGTTCAAGCCTCCGGTTCCGGTGGGAGAGCTGCGCTGCAGCGTGGAGCTAATGGCCACCGCCAGGGGAGTATGCTTGCTGCTGGGCTGCAGCAGATCCACATCGGCCTGGCCATTGCTGTTAGCATTGGGCTTGCGATGCGGTGCCGGCGCGGGCGGCGGTGGCGTCATCTGCACCGTGTCCGGGCGGTGGAAAACACCTGAAAAAGGATTTTGAAAGCCGCGATTAGAGACGGAGCTTGTGCGCTAGGAACCTTTTGACTCACTGATCGAGTAGAGCGAATCCAGCTCCGGATCGATGTTCTTGAACACTTTGCTGTGGTTGCTGGGACTCTGGCCCAGGAGCGGAGGCTGCGACTGTGATTGCGGCTTGACCAGTCCGTTGCTGGGGGGACTGGGACCCACTCCTCCGATGCCATTGCTGTCCGTGGTGGAAGCCGTGGTGGTTGTCAGGTTATGCATGCTGTTCAGGCTGTTGTTCGTGGAGATGCGCTTCATGTCCATCAGCATGGAAATCCCACCACTGCCGCCAATGCTGGTGCTGGCGCTGAGGCTGGTGGGCGGGCACTGGGCGGCACCCTGTCCCCCCCCAATTCTATCCCGTTCCTGATTGGCCAGCGCCTGCTGCAGGTTCTTGTTGTTGTTGTTCTCGGTGTCGCTGGTGTGACCGGAGGAGAGGCCATCCTCCAGCACTGGCATGGCCGAGGCATAGTACTTGGCGTAGTTGGAGCAAGAGGTGGACACCCCTCCATTCATCTCGCCGGAAAGACCTGCAGGGGAGACATTAGTAAGCTATTAGATTTGATCCTGATCCTGAAACTCACTGTCCAGATCGCCGCAGTTGGAGTCGTAGTCGGTGGTCTCCGGCGAGTAGCGATAGTTGTGTCCTCCGCCCGGACCCACGCCCACGCCGACGCCGACGCCAACCTGGCCATTGCTGCCGGCGCTTAGCAACTGGTTGTGATTGAGTCCGTCCTGATCGCCGTCCCGCTCGCCGCTGCTCCGACTGGCAGAGTCCAGGAAGAAGTCAAAGTCCCGCATCAAAGGACTGCCACTGTAGTGCCGCCGGGTCATGCCCATGCCAATGACGGGAAGCTGCTGCTGCTGCTGTTGTGGCGCCTGTTGGCCATAGCCGCCGTAGACATGGCGCTCGGTGGGAGGAGCCTGCAGCTGCTCCTGCTGCTGCTGCTGGCGGTAGTTCAGCTCATGATCCTGGTCCAAAACGCCATCGTCCTCGTCCTCGGCCTCGTCGTTCTCCTCGTCGGCCAGGTCATCATCGCCCTCGTCATCGTCCTCGACCTCTTCCTCTTCGGCCAGATCCTCCTCGTCGCGTTCAAAGTTGCTGTGAAACTCGTATTGTATATCCTGCGGAAGAAAACATTATACTATATAGGTTTTGTAGGGCTACGAGGGAGTATGACACCACTCACAATGCTGTCCACATCGCTGCCGTTCTCCATGATGGGTTGCTCGTCGGTGGAGGGACACTTGAAGAACTCCTCCAGCACCTTGCGCGTCTCCGAGAACTCGTACAGATAGTCAAAGGTCGAGGATTTGGTGTGGAGGCTCAGAGGACCCAAACCAGGACCGGTTCCGTTTCCAACTAACGTTGCTGTACCGTTTCCGTTTCCGTTTCCGGCTCCTGATCCCATTCCCGTTCCCATTCCCGTTCCATTACTAACTGTCGGTGGTGTCATCGCCCGGCCGGCTAGGTCTCCTCCGGCTCCGATTCCAGCTCCCGGCATCGCCACCTCCGGTGTGGTTAGGTCGGAAATGGTGCCTATCTCGGACACATCGTTGCTGGTGTCCTCCGCATTGTTGTCGCTGCTCAGCGGCAGCTTGTTGTTGGTGTTGTTGGTATTGTTGTTGCTATGGTTGCTCATCAGGCTGGCGAAATGTTGTTGCGTTTGTTGCTGCTGCTGTTGCATGTGCAGCGGCTGCAGGGTGGGAGAGCTGCTGCGAGGCTCGCGATGCGGCGGCGAGATGATGCGCTGGAGAAGATTTGTTGGGTTTGGAGAGAAGATTAAGGCAAGAGAGAGAGTGAGAGAACTCACCTGTGGAAACCCGGGACGCACGGGATAGGCCTGCAGCGGCTGCTGCTGCTGGTTTATCTGGTTGGGATTTAGGGGCATGTGGGCATTGTGGGCATTAAGGGCGCTGAGGGCACTTAGGGGGTGTTGGGCATGGGGCTGGGTCTGGGCCAGGGCCGCAAGTGCTGCTCGGGCCGCTGTCTTTTGTAGCGAGGTGGCTGTGGCACTCAACGGCGGTACTGCCGCCATGGGTAGCTGCTGTGCTCCTGCTCCTGCTGCTGCTCCTGATCCTGATCCTGGTTCCGTTGCCGTTCCCGTGGCTGGTGGTTCGCTTTCGTCCGCTGCTGCTTGAGCCGCCGCCGCTGCTGCTGCTGCAGCAACCAAGTTGTTAGTGGTCACTCCAATGCGCCGCGGTGAGCCTTCGTATTCTGGGGAAGATTAAGGTTTAAGGGTTAAGGTTAAAGTTAAGGTTAAGGTTAAGGTTTTAAGGATTATCTTCAATTTTTTTTACAAAGAAAACGCAAAGGTTACCTATGATGCCATGGCGCGACTCCACGGTCAGCGTGAAGTTGCGCTCCAGCTGCCAGGCATCCAGCTTGTGCTCCCTGTAGACATTGCTGGCCTCCGGGCTCTGGATCTGGATCTGGTTGTGACTCTGGCTGGCCTGGTTGAGCATCTGAAGCTGGGACTTGTCCGAGGTCAGCTTGCTGGGCTTGCTGTTCTCCTCCGCCGCCTGGTTCTCCGTCGTCACACGCAGATCTGTGGATGAGTGATGAGAGGGGAGGATTGGGATGATGAAATCAGGGCTGTGCCATTGACAAGGGTCACAGGCGATACCATCCATTGGGACGGCTTGGGATGCCAATTAATTGCAATCAATTAAATTCCACTTTGGAGCGCTTCCTACTACGCTTTGTTCGCGGCGGCATCTCCTTCCCTGAATGGGATTCGGACGACGGCGAGGACTTGGAATCGGACTGGGCATTGGCTGTGTTGTGCTCTCTCCGCTTCATACATATTTGCAGTACACTTCATTACGCATGATTTGCAATTCAATTACCCGGCCCCCATGTCCATCTGTCTATCTGTCCGCTATTCAGCCAGTCGGAAATTGGTTTCGCCCAGGAACTGCTCCTCCTTCTCCCTCTCCACCTCCTTGGCTGGTGGAGAGTCCTTCAAGCCACAAATTTCTGCAGGCACGTGCAACCACAGAGGTAGCCGCTCGGACTGAGATTCGCCCCGGAGAATGCCTGTGCGCCACTATAAATCTGCTCCACCTAAGGATTCTGCCACTCCCACTCGTATGTGCATACTCTTAAAGGATATGCTGTGCATCAGGAATATTATTATGCATAATTTCTTTGTGAAATTATAACGCAACATTTTTTTAATGAATTTAAGACTGGATTTTATGGGAACTTCAATTAGGTTTTGAATATAGTACGTTTTGGGTAAGAGAGTGTGAGGAGTTGCAGTTCGAAGGAATCAAAATATCAATTTCTATTTTGATTAATGTTTTAGGAACCATTTATTGAAACAAGGATGCATAAAAGCAATATTAAAGGATGAATAATTAAAATGTAACATAAATAAAATGGATTTAAATTATATACTTTTATTAAGAAAACTTCGAAAAGTCCTTGTTTTTAATAGCTTTTTGTGCAAATTAGATAGAGCTCCTAAGTTTTCCTATCGACAATACTAACTATTTATTTTTGTTATTTATTATCGATATAAAAAATTGTGGTTCGTTGATCTCCAAAACAAAAAATAGACAATATTTTATATTTTACTCACGCTGCCAGCTCTCGTTGGGATCCGCATTGCCATTGACCAGACGATGATCTCGTTCCCGCTCTCGCTCTCGCTCTCTTTCCCGCTCCTCGCCATGTCCATGTCGCTTCCTTTGCTGCTGACCTGCCAGATGGCTAAGGTGGTTCTCCCTCGCCGCATGCACTTCCTGCATCTGCATCTGCTGCTGCTGCTCCAAAATAAGATGCTCCCGTTCGCGGTCCCTCTCCCGCTCCCTGTCCCTTTCTCTTTCCCGCTCTCGCTCCTCGCGCAGCCTAAGCTTGCGCTGCTCCCGGGGCTCCCAGTCGCCGGCATGTTGATCCAGCGATGACTTGCTGCCATATAGATAATGACTGGCCAGCGGAGTCAGTCCATCGGCGCAGGGATTAGTGTTGGCGGATGCGTTGGCCACCTGTTGCTGCTGCGGGAAGCTGTTGCGATTCACCGGACTCCTGCCCACCCGCAATTGAGCCTGCGGCTGCTGTTGCTGCGTTCTCTGGCCCAATCCATAAGCCTGTTCCCGCTGCTGGTGGTAAGCTCGTCTGGCAGAGGCATGAAGATGCTGAGCCTGCTGTTGTTGCTGATGATGCTGCTGCTGATGCTGTTGCTGCTGCTGATGCTGTTGCTGCTGATGCTGTTGCTGCTGCTGATGCTGTTGCTGCTGCTGCTGCTGCTGCTCCTCGGCATACTCCGTGGGCGAGTGGAGTAGGGAGCTAGCTCTGGTGGGTGGCGCCTCCCAATAGTTCTCCTTGATAAAAGGATTCTGGCTGCCACTGCCTGCTCCGTTCCCATTATTCAACTGCTGCTGCCTGCTGGTGGCGGCCAGGTTGGCGCTCCTTTTGCGCGGCATCTCCGCGTAGCCGCCGGTGCCACGCCGGCTATCCCCCACGACGGTGTGGTGGTAGTAGAAGGATGAAGGATAATCGGGCTCCTCGCTGGGGGCTGCCGCTCCGCTCCTGCTCCGGCTCCTGTTGCTGAGCTCTACGGCGGATTCTCCGCCGGCGTTATCCAGCTCCGGCTCCTCGTCGTCCGGCGGCGTGGGCGGCGTCAGTGGGGCGCACAGGAAGGGATTCGTGGAGATGCGCGGCGTGACCGAGGACAGCGATTCCGATGAGTGCGACGAGGCCGAGTGCGGTGGCGGTGACTGTGTAATGATATTGACGCTCTTGTAGTAGCTGGGCGGCGTGTTGTTGCTCGCAGGAGTGATCAGGGGCGTAACTAGGGGCGGCGGACTGGCCAGCGGCTTCTCCTCCGTAGGAATGGCCGCCGAAATGGGACTGTTGCTCCGGTTGCTGCTGCTGCTGTTGTTGAGAATCACGTCTGCCAGGAGCTCATGTCGCTGCTGCTGTTGCTGCTGCTGGGTTGCGTGCTGCTGCTGCTGCTGCTGCTGTTGCTTGGGTCGGCACTTGGGGAAGAGCAGGCTGATCTGATCGTTGAGTGGCGGCGATGGTGACAGCAGCGCCTGCGACAGGTTCAGCTGCGGTTGCGGCTGTTGCTGCTGCTGCTGGTAGTTTGAGTTGCTGCCGTCGCAGTCGTGATCAAGGCTGCCGTTCAGCGCGTAGAAGCTGCTGCGTTGCTGGCTCGCAGTGGCTGCTGCTGCTGCGTGGGTCTGCAGTCGCTGGTATTGCAACTGCTGCTGCTGCGACTGTTGGTGCTGCTGCGGCGGCTGATGCTGCTGCTGCTGCGGCTGGTGGTGATGGTGGTGGTGATGATGATTACTGCTACTAGTTGTTTGTCCAGCAGCCAGTGTCGTCAATGTTGTGCTGACCATTATTGTTGCCAATAAACTGCAAGGACACAGGAAGGACATTGAATTAAATTTCAATGAAAGATAAGAGGTATTTAAGGTTAATCAAAGATTTAAGCAAAATGATATCTATTTGTAGGAGAATTTTTTGGATAAGCTTAAGCTGTTGAGCTAACATACTCTGTTAAGCTCGCTTTCGGGACTCATGGTGAAACTACTTAAGGTGGTCTCCATGCTCTCTGAGCACGGTCATCCAGTTTAAGAGAGAACAAGATTAATCCCACTAAAGAGTGTTTAAAAGAGACAACCATTCTGATCACCGCTTAAGTTCAGATCCCCCAGACAGGCGACAGACGACAATTGCTGCGGCTTAAACATTTCGCACATCGTTTAATAACCCCCCCCCCAGCCTTCCACCGTCCTCATCCTGCCACTGGGCCTGAGCTCTCTTTTTGCCTACACGCTTCACGTCCTGCTGGCAGTTGTTTTAATAAATGCAGGCGCAATGTCAACCTTTGTCATGTCCGAGCGGCAACGGGGCGTGACAGTAACGAGTTCTGCCTCTGCCGCTGCCGCTATCGCAGTCACAGTCACAGTCACAGTTGCTGCCCGTCTGGGTCACGTTTCACGGGGGAAAACAAATGGCGGCCATAAGACAGGCAAATATTTAATTGTCCGTCCCCTCCAGAAAAGAGGGAAATTGGAGAAATACGAAGGGCGAAATGCGAAACACTCGTGCAGCAGCCAATCAATGTCATTGAGCGATTGCCGTCGGTTTGCTGAATTTTAAACGTCGCCTGCGATGGCCGTGCGTTTAAATTGGATTCAATTTGCATTCGCTACGAGCTTTTTGTCATCTGCCATGCAAATGAGCCACAATGGTGTTTTCTTTTGTTTGTTTTCTTTTTGTTTTTTGTGACTGTGGATGGCGTGTGGAACTTGGAACCAGAATCGTGTAATATGCAAATAACGGCCGGTAGGGTTGATATGTAAATAAGCGAAAATTCGGGGCTTTTTGAAGTGTGGATTCCATGTGGAACTCGTTGGTATAACTTGTGTAAATCGTTGTTTGTGGAATCCATGAGGGAGTTAGCTATAAAGTGGAAGCCAACTTGATATCATATTTAATGTCAGTTTCGATCTACGGCTTTAAAAATATAAATTGTAGTGAACATCAAAAAAAACCCAAATGGAAATCATTATAATATGTGGGTGCTCTCTAAGGATTTTTACCATAATAAGCCATATGACATAGGTAGATTCCATGTGGAATGTAATTAAATTGAAATGAAAATAATTAATCAAAAATCATGAAAATTAAGCCATTCCACATATAAGTGAAATATTCGTGAACTTCATATGGATATTGTGTTAAATAATTTGCTTTCTCCGCCTCATACTATTAAGGACTCCCCTTAACCGCTTTAAACTTAACCACATCCCAGAATTCCATTCCACAAAAGCATCCCTGCCACCTAAAAGCATCCATATCCACACGTTATGCTAATGCGTTTGGAGTGTATGTGTGTGTGTGTGTGTCATGGTGTGTGCTTGTGTGTACTTGTGCTTGGGGGCTTAAAATATTTTCCCAACAATCAAACTAAAAATTTCGAAAAGGATTAACAACAACAGGAGCAGCAGCAGGCAAAAGGCAGAAAAGCGTAGAAAATACCCACAGGGCACCGCTCATCCATACATATGTATGTATGGTTACATATACATATACATACATATATCTAAAACTGGCACTGGTTAGTACAGTGGGGATAAGCCGAGCGAACGTCGAGATATGTGGGCCATTGTTGTTGCTGTTGCTGTGCGTCTCGCATCGCTTTGTGCACTCGCATGGAAAATATGTTTTCGTATTCTGGAATGCCACACAACTGAACTGGGAAAGAGCAGGAGGAGGAGGAGGGGGAGGAACAGGAGAAGGAGCAGGAGGAGGACCAGGAGGAGGAGCAGGAGGAGGAGGAGCAGTAGCTGAAGCAGGGGAAAAAGCAGGAGGAGCACTAGGACTCATGTGCACCGCACGCTTCGCTTGGCATTAAGACGAGAACTGCCGGATGGACAAAGGACAACGGCCGGGTTGGTCTTTCCATAACCGAAATCTACACAACAGCTAACAAGGTATAACAGGAGGATGGAATCGGAGTCGGAGTCGGAATCATGGCCATGGCCAGGGCAACATTTTCTTTACGGCTTCACACGACACGAGCACGGCTATAGCTGGGCAAACATTTTCATTGCCCCCGACATTTATGGGGAGTGTGGAAAGTGCTGGCCAAAGCCATCTATCTGCCACTTCATCCATCTTTGTAGCTCTTCGCATCAACATCAATCTGTCGCCTCAAATCCGTTTGCTGTTGCTCCACACAGCAACGAAAGAGAGCTCCCTTCGAATCCATCTCTCTCTCCACCGATGGCTGGCCCCGGGTCTTTAGCCCCATTTTCCCCACCAACTCAAACTCGAACTGGAATTCTACCCTCCTCCCGGTCCTTGTTCCGATGTTATGTTTGGTATTTTTCGGTGCCAAGTCCTGAAATTTGATGCTTAAGCAGACTCTGACAGCCTGTGAAAGGATTGCGATTGCCATTCCTTTGATTTACTGGGCAACGCGCCGACACTCAGCCCATTTTCACCGATTTTCAGCAAGCCTTTTAACCGTTTGACACGGAAAACAAAAAAGTAATGCCAACGCAATTTTGGGGAAAATTTCGATTTGGAAAACTTTGATTTGAAAAATTCTGTTCTGCAATCAATACCCCAAAGGCTTAATCCTTTCGAGAAAGTCCTTGTTTGATCCAATTACCCTCCCGTTTCTCTCTGTGTGAGTCCTCTCGCCTTTTGCCTTTAAGTGATGTCAAGTGCGAGCCATAAAAATTTCATAAATTCACCAGGAGCCCGGAGCACACATGCACACAGTCACAGCCACATCCACATCCCGGACCAGCTTCAGCGGCATCCTTGTCCTAGACCTGGCAGCTGCATAATTAAGTTACCAGCCAGAGGAGGACCGATGCTGCGCGTCCTTGGAGTTTTATTAACTTAATGTCTGCTTAAACGATGCGTCGCTTGCCGCTCTTTAAATATTTAAAATTAATTCCATCCTGTGCCACTTTCCCCTGCTCTCCCGCTTCCTTCGTCCACTCGTCCAATGAATCAAAATCAAAATCAATTGCCAGCAGTGCCCACAGTTTGCACCTGATGTGCTGGGGGTACGGGTGCAATAGCACGGAGCACAGAGCACGTGGGTCCTGGCCTTAATGCGGTCCTGGGGCTGATACCGTCATTACAGCCACATTGCGGCAGGACACCGACAACGACGTGGGTAATGGGTTAGATGCAATTACCTCTGCCTATGATGGCATTAATTATGCAAAACAACTAACGCTGCGGGAGGTGGGTCCAGGACCTGGCACAAACGGAGGCAGACGGGCGTGTGCCAGTGGCCCTAGGGCACGCAAGCCCCACCAAGTCCAGAAACTTATCGTGTATGTGTTTGTGTGTGTGTATTTGTGTATGTGTGTGGGAGGACGACTTTCCTCGACTTCCTGGCGATTGCATGCCGCCGTCGCCACCGTCGTCGACGCCGCCAGCAGTGCCGTAAATGAAACATGCAATTTATTTTAACCCAAATCGCTGACTGTTTTTGTGTCCGTTATGCAATTACTTTCCATCCTCGGGGGCTGGCAGCCAGCGGGGCGATAAGTACTGCTTTGTCTGCCGATTGAATGCTCACGAATCCTTCATGCAGAAGCTTTTGTTTCTGTATCCAGACAGAGATATAGGGGTTCCTAGCAAGTAATAACTGAAGAGTGGGGTCAAGGGGAAGAAAACACATGTCTTACAAGGGGTTAAACCTCCTTTTATATGGCAGTAAAATTTATAAAAAATTATGTAATAAACATTTATACTTTGTGTAATGTAGCAATTACAAAGAAAAAGTATAAAATAGCAAATACTAAGAGAATAAAATCCTTGGTAATATCTCCATATAACCTGCCACATGTCAAGGTTTAGACTTAATTTATCACTAAGTCTTCATTGGGATATTTATTAAAATTTATAAATACATAAATATCGCATAAGAATTCACTTGGCACGATAAATATTACTCTTCTGCCTCCGTACTCAGATGCCCTAATAAATGGGCAATGTTTTTAAAGCAAGTTCTCGGCTGCCCCAAAAAGTATGCAATGCTTTCTTGAAGCAAATCAAGTGAAGAGTAAGCAATAGTCGGGGCTACACTCAATCCCACCTCACGAAGCCTTAGTTAATATTTTCCAGATTTTCGCCTGGATCTGCAATTAAACCCAGGACAGCTTTTGGCTTTCACAGTGCGCGCTGCTCAAGGATTAATTCAATTATGGAGAGAGATAGCAGATAAGTGAGGGGGAATTTGTGTGTGTGTGTGTGTGTGAGAGAGAGAGAGCCATTCGCTCGTTAAGCATTCGTGTGGGAAAATTGTCGCTAAGCGGATTTGAGTGCAGCGCGTGAAAATTGCTGCAATTTGGGTTAAAAACCATTTTGGCTAAGAAAAACCAGCAATGACAACAGCCGGAAAGGCAACAGAGGGAACGCGGAAGGGAGACGGGAAACCAGGACGTCATGTAAAACGCCGCATGACAAAAGCACACGGTGATAAAAGCAAGCTGGGGGGTGAGGGGAGACGGAAAAGCGGCGGATGGTGAAGCGAAAGCGAAAGGAAAGCCGAGTGTAATGAAAAGTGAAAGTGACTAAGATGTTTTTCCTAACTGTCTTTGTTGTTGTTGCTCTTGTGCTGATGACGTGGGCGACTAGTAATGTGGACAAAAACAACGAGAAAAAGAAAACCAGCGACAGCAGCAATAACGGTAGAATTGTAACGTTTGCCAAATGAAAATGGCAGCACGCAAAATGGCGACTCAGCAACAGAGAGTCGGAGAAGGAGAGAGAGTCAGAGAGAGGGAAAGGTAGAATGAGAGTCAGAGCGAAGAAGAGAGATAGAAAGAGCGAGGAAGGAGGCCTAAAATATAGAACAAGAGGGCAGGACGATGACGAAAATGGCGAATGAGGCTAAAACAAACATAACGAACGACAGACAGCAGCAACAAACAGAAAAACGCCTTTTGACTTTAACAGGAGGTGGCCACCAAAATTGGGCCCACGTAAAGAGATAATTAATGAAAAACAAGAAAAGGTAATATATTTTATATAGTAAAATATGTTTCAAGTTTTTACGATTTTTCTATACATTTTGTGATAGTTCCTATGGCAGAAAGACCACTATAGCCCAGAATTCTAAGCTAGAAAACCCTTGGCCAAAGATCAGAGCCAGTTATGACAATCATCTCAGCTAGGTATCCAGCTGGAACTGTTGAAACCAACCACCGCACAACAAACACCCACACACACACAAATCAAATTTGTTGTGTGGCCCAAACACACTCGAGGGTTGAGTGACTGGCTGAAATGCCTGCGACTAACTGACTGACTGACTCATGCCCACGTGCACGTGTACTATGGGGGGAGCAATGTTGAATGGGTGTCATTGTCGCCGGTGGCAAATGTGTGTGCTGCTTTCGGGCCTAAGGATCCATTAATACAATCAGTTCAGCATAAATTACAGCTGACAGCGGTGTCCCCAGACCCAGATCGATTGAAAAGTGAAGTAAATATTTCATGCAGCCCGGCATGGCGACAATGCAAACAGCTTTAAGCGGCTTACCTGGATGCTCACCTGGTTTCCCATTTACCATTTACCATGCCCTTAAATGGATCGTAAAATTTAGCTTTCTCCCAACTTGATGCTAATATTATTTGGCAGCGCACTGTTTCGTGTGTGCCTTCTGTTTGACTGACGATAAAGTGTTTTGGCTATCACCTGAACTGCACACACCAGCACACACTCGCACACACTCGCACACACTTTTTCCGGACTCCTCCTGCGTAGGTTGTATGCCGCCAATTCCGGTCCGGCTCTCTGACACATCTCCTCGGTGCGTGCTGAGCGGGTTTTATGCCACAAGTTTTCATTGGCTTAATGCATATTTAAAATTGGATACATTCGTCGGCAACCTGGCATCATCCGGCCAGTCAGTCAGTCCCCAGTCCCCAGCAGTCCCTCCCGAAATATTCCGGAAAATGTTGGAATTTCCTCACCCATACCCGAGGCCAAGCGGCATAATGCCTCTTTGAGCTTGCAGCATTTAAACTGATAGCGATGAAAGTTTTAGCACAACGTGCGAGCTTGGAGTTGCACTGGGAGAAAAATCGAACTCTGTCATTATATTTTTTGCCATTTTAAATCACTTTTAACACCTTTTGTTTAAGTAAAATTCAATAATTTAAGTCTTAATTTTTAAGAGATTTAAAATCTCCGAATATTAATAAATATACATTGTATCAAACTTTCACTTGATGAACATAAATGCATATGTAATTTTTTCTCGCTGTTGGAATGGGAGGGGCTTTAGGGGGCGGGGCTTCCTTAGGTAGTCCATTATCAGTGGAGCTGCAGCTGCAGCAGCTTCAGGAGCAGGAACACCATGCACCAGCCATAAACTTCTCGAGAAGTCGGGGCCGACTCGGACGGACTAATGTGTTTTGAAGGCGCCCGTCAGCGCCGGCCCCCGCTGACACACATAAGCGAATGGGTGTGAGTGTGTGTGTGGGTAGGGGAAGGAGAAGGATATGGCCGCCATACTTCAAGTCGGGCTTTAATTCGCCGTCTTCGGCTGTCGTCGCTGCCTTCAATTATTGGAATGCTATTCGAGTCACGTTCCAGCGCTCGTGCCTGCCCTCCCCCCTCCAGCACTCAGATTGTTGCTATAAATATATATATATATATACGTATATATATATATTGCTCTATATGGCCCCGTTCTCACTATAACTTCTTTAACGATTTTTTGTTTTTGTTTTTTCTGCGTTTGGGCCAAAGCCCATGCCAAATATAAAACAAAAGTACCAAAAATAGCTGGCGGAAATTTACAACAGTCACACGCCTCCACAAAACACACCCCTTTTTCCGCTTTCCTCCCCCCTCTCCCCCCATTGCAATTTGTGGTGAGTCCCAGTTCCAGTTCCCAGTTTCAATGGCAGTTTGCACAACAGTTTCGCTTGTTTTTCGGAGGCAATAAAACGTTTCGAATTAACATTTGTTGCCAGACAATTTGGGGCACAAAGGGGAAGCGGGCGGGGGCGGGTCGCTTAATGGGAGCCTTGAGGATGCTTCGCTGGCCTCTGCCGGATAAACTTTATTAAAGGCCGAGTCCTGCCGGGGAATTCCAATGACGCTTCAAGCGATTCGTTCCAATGGGATTGGGTTAGGAAAGAAAATATTCGCAAATATCACCCAGAAGGAATCATAAGGGAGATGCTTGGAATAACCCTTATAATGTTAGGTATTATTATGATTTTTGCTAACCATTTGGGCGACAATCCTTGACTCTATTTTTGTAAAGTCTAACTTATATATCAATGGAAAATCACACCTAAGCTCTTGATCAATATTTGTGGATTGAAAGACATGAAAAATATAATAAAGAAGTGGCTCTGTACTTGAGACAAATATAGAATAAGGTAGGTAACACTGCTTTCTATTTTTAGATTTTACGTTCTTAAAACTAAGCCTTCTTAAGATAATTCATATATTTTTTATTCCTACTTTGTAATTTTCTTGAAGAAAAAACTGTGTTTGCTACATAAAGATTAAACATTATAGAATAACCTAAAATTTTCCATGTGGCTTGTCCTGGTTATAGTATTATTAATATATTTTTCTTTAACAAATGCGTACTATGATTTTTTTTTTGAGTTGGTCCTAAGCCCGATCAGTCAGCTGCCCATTAGCCACGGAAAGCACTTCTTCATTAGCAGCTTCCCAATGATGGATGGAGAGCGCTGTCAGGGCAATTAACTCGAAGAAAGTAAGTGTCCAAGTCCGAGTCGGCGGCCGAGTTAATGAAATGCTCTGGCAATGCCGACGAGGACAATGACGACAATTGGTATAAATTGCGGCTCCGCCCGAGTGGCCGTGGCCGCCGCCGGCAGCGGGTAGCGAGTTATGGCATGTGGCATGAGCGACACATCAGCCAGAAAGCCACTTTATTCTATTTCCGTTTCCGGCTGTTGTCGCCAGGCCTGCCTTCCCAGTACCCAATCCTTCCACCGCCAGCCCTTTTGCCTCTGTTGTTCTTGTCAAGCTGCCGAGTATGTAATGTGCTTCCGCTTGCCGCAAGCTCTCTCTGGCAACAAGCGACGACGTAGGCGGCAGGCCTGGAGTGCGTGCCAAGGCACACAGTCCTTGTCCCTAGTCCTAGCCCTATACCATTCCCTATCCCAAACCCTAACCAGAGCCCTTGAAAACTGAGAAGGCCACCGAAAACGGAAGCTCATAGAACCGACTTTGCCTTACTTAGGAGTTGGGTTTAAATAAAATTGAAATAATATTTGTAAATAAAAATAAATAACTAAATATTTTATAGTTTCTAGTAACTTCTGTGGAAAACGAAATAGCCTCGAATATACCCTGTAGCCAGTGTATCCTGGGTAAAAGAAAGGAAGAGGCAGCTGGCCAAGACGACGTTTGGGGGCAAGTTGGCTGTGACTGTGGCTCTGCTGGCTGTGGGAAGTGGCTGTGGCAGCAACAAAATGACACTCAAAATGTCAACGTCACCGCCACCACATCCATGGTGGGAAATGGAGGAGGACTCCAACTCCGACTTGAAGTTGGAGTTAAAGGAAGTGGGCCAAAACGGAGCCGGAGCTAGAGCCAGAACCAGAGCACATTGTGTATGCACAACAATGTTGGCTTCCACCAAGTCTGCGAGCTATGCTATATAGTCCCGGGACACGCATTTTTATATTACAGCCGGAATGAAGACGTTGACGGCAAGATATATGAGCATTGCATGAGCCAGCAGCCGAAATATGTATAGTTGCAACAATCTCTCTTTCGATGGGATTGGCTTAGCGGATTTTGTGGCGTGATTTAGAGGGTTTATAAAACCAAAATCATGGATAATCTAGGGAAAAATAATAAGAAAAAGTTACACAGAAACTACAAATAAGTCTTGAGATTCAAGGAATTAATTACTCTTGTCTTCACTCTCCTGATTGAAGGGTTGCCAGGACCTGGTCTGTTTTGAAGATTAATGCAGCTAAAGGCGTCGATGTTGGGTTATGGCATCACTTCAGATGAAACCGAGTTTGACTTGGCAAGAGGACGCCAAGTCAACTCCAATCTGATCAAGCATTTTCCAATTTACCACTAAATGCGCTTAATAACTTAAGTCCCTCTCCGGGTTCGGGTTGGTGTTTGTGTCCCTGCAGCCATTGCATACTTTATGAGCTGGGGATTAGGGTCATTAAGGTGGTAGTGGTGGTGCTGGCACCCTCACATATGGCCAGTAGCAACAGTTGGTGCGCTTTTTCGGAGTATTCGGGAAACACAAAACATTTAGCGCTAAGCCGGCGGCGGGTCTGGGCTCAATTATGTTTATTTTTTTTTTTACAGAGTCAAGTGGGGGTAGCCGTCGATGAGTCACAGTTTGTGGGGTGAAAGGTTCATTTCGGAGTTTTTGGGTTTAGTTTTAGTTTTAGCTTCAGCTTCGGCCTTTTGGCAAATTAGTTTCACTCTAAGCTCTGGGAAAAGGGCAAAAGTTGTATTTTTTGAAGCTACCACCCCCGACATACCCATCACGAATTACCTTTTTCCGATTTCCCTTTCGGTTTTCTGGAAAACAGGGACACGGCCACCCCAAAAATTATCTGACAAAGACACCCCCCGAGGTGCTGAGGACTGGGGACGAGTTCAATGACACGACAACGAGGAGATGGCTGCCTACTTAAGTGTTAAGAGGGTTGGGCTGTCTCTCTCACCCACCCACTCTCTCTCTCTCTCTCTGCCGCTTTTCCATTTTCTCATTTTCCTGAGGGGTGCCTGGGTGTTCCGCCCCTGCGTTGATTGAGCTACACAAATCGATTTCCATTGATTGATAAAGCCACCAAGGCGGCGTCGGGCGACAAACGAAAACTCCACACGGCAAGAAATCAGTGTGTGTGTGTGTGTGTGTGGGTTTTCCTTTTCCAACCTTTAGTACTCGAATTTTTAACAGTGTAACAGGTGCAAATGTTCTTTTATACATAGCGTACAATTCTTATTTCTCTCTTCGAGATAAATAGAGGATGGCGAGGAGTGAGAGCCCAGGATAAGGTCAAATACTGTGGTTAACTCCCTGCACAAGGCGCAGGGACCGATAAATCAATATTGAAAACAAAATGACAAACAAAATGCCACGCGTTGTGATAAAAGATATACACAGAAGATACAAGAATGAAAATGGGGAAAAAGACCAAGACTAAGGCGAGGGAAGATGGAAAAGCGGGAAGGCAGTTGTCGAAAGGCGAAAGGAAAACATTGTACAAATATTCAGAGCACTTTCCACATTCATTTATTAAGCAAACAAACAAGGGGCAGACGCCCGTAAAGGGGGTGGTGGCGGGGGGCAGAAGGTCGTCCAGGAAGCGATTGGAAGCGAGTGGGTGGATGGACAGGCGTCATAGGTCGGGCCCTTTATTTATTTCCAATTCCACACTGCCTTTGCCTCTGTCGCTGTGTCATTTGTTTGGAGAAATGTTTTCCCCGAACCCAGGCTCCAGGATGGGGTGGAAATTTGGAGGAAAAAGAGTAAATAGATACAAGTTCAGAATGCACGGGTTCAATTGAAATTGTTAGAATAGATGTTTAAAGATTTTCTATAAAGAAAATAGTCTTGTTCATATTCTTTTAAAATATTTCATAAATTTTCCTGATATTTATTTGTTTTGATTTTCCATTAGTGACCTTTCACCACGATTCCCATTCCATTTCTTTATATTTCTCGCTAGAATTCAGAGTTAAACTGCCACTCGCTGGGAATAGAATCAACTATAGAGAATTTTCTAGAAGAAGTTGCTCCTGTTACTCCTGCTGCTCTCTCCTGTGGTTTCCCTGGGCTTTCTCTTCTCTTTTTTTGTTGTTCGAGGATTCAGGGTTCAGGATTTAAAGAATCGCCCAAAGACACGTACAAACTGCGGCCAAGTGGGGGGCCAAGCGATGGGGAAAATCAATGGAAATTTATGTGACTCAAATATAAAACAATTTTTATTTTCCAAAGCCCGTTCGCTTGGCCATACATTGCGATATTTTCCACAATTTTTGTACGTTTATTTCGAATGCAGCAGCCACCAGCAGCAGCAGCGAAAGCATTTCCCAGGGGGGTCCTCTGAGGCGGGGGCTTAAATTCGTGTGCATTGTGCATGCTTAATTGAGTTGTACCCTGCCTCCCTCCCGTTCGCCGCCTCCTCGGTCCATTTCATTTCTTTTTCTTCCTGTTTCAGTTGCCGTTTCCCTCCGCTTTCGGAGGGCGGAAGTGGGCGAGGACGCACACGTGCCCCCCTAGGAGTCTGTGTGTGTGTGTGTGTGGCAAACAGTTTATCGGGACAGCCACTCGGCCACTCCAAATCCAGGCCCCACTGCGAAGCGAAATGTCCTCGCGCTCTCATGACATCGCTTCACTTGATTTCCATGTCACTGACAAAACACATTTCGCCCTCTCGTCCTTCGTCCTTTGTCTGTGCACAATGCTAAATGCTGAATGTAGGGACATGACTCGGGTATAGGTCCGCCAGACAGCCCCTTGCTCCAGCGACTGGACATGGCCTAGATGACATCTCTAATCTCAAGACGACATTCCAGGCGCTGCTCCAGGGGGATCATCATCTTTCGAGGAGTCTCCTCTTTATTTGCTGCTTTAGCAACACGTAAAAAATCTATAACGTATAACGTATATGTATGCTCTCATGTTCTACGGAATTTATGCCAGCAAAGTAAGCAAATGAAATTGCTTTTAATCCGGTAAATCAAAAGGTAACAAATTAATGCTTTCCATATACTTTTCCGAAGCGCTTTTTTCACTCGCTTTCAGTGTTACTAATGGGTTTCTATATCTGAAATCGATTTCTTATGGGATTTGCGGAACTAAGCGTGGGAGGGGGGAAACGAAAAGGAAAGTCTGGTGATCGACTGAGGGATACCCAGCACTGGAAAGCACATCGAAATCAGAAACCAAGCTGCTTTTTTTCTTATAATTTCAATATTTATCACCTTAGTTTAGATATATTATATATAATAAAAGTTGAATTACAGGGGTTTTCTTTGGGTTTTTCTCACAGTTCCTATAAAAATGCTACTTTTTATACTATTAGATATCTGTTTCTGCCTTTTATATAAAACATATTCCTACTTAGTTACAATACACCTACATATACCACATATCTAATCACAAACAACTATAGTTATTCAGGCCTTTAAATAAATAACATCGAACCACCCCTTTGTGGGCTTTATTCTGATATTAATTCCACACAACCGCAAAATTAAACAAAAAGTAAAGGGTGGAAGGTAAAAGTTGAGGTAAACTCGGGGTAAACTTGTGGAAACTTGAGAAAACTTGGAGGAGGAGAAGAAGAAGCTAACTCGATCGATGGTGGCCATCCTCGTGTCACTTAATGCGGCCGCCGGAACTTGGCGGCACTTTCATCCATATTCATTAAGTCCCACCCCGCCCAAAAGGAATAAGGAAAACTATTTTTATTAATTTTACAAATGAACACTTTGCTTTCCAATTCGATGTGGTTCGAGAGCCAGCAATCATCTCGCACAGAAACAGAACCAGACTCTCTCTTTCAACCCCCTTGGCCATTTCCCTCCCCATCATCCCCATCATCCCCATCATCATCATCATCATTTTCATCGTTTGGCGTCGTTAGGAGAAAGTTTTCCAAGCCGCAGAAATGATTGCTGTCACTGATAAGACGCCTGACAATAGTCCAAAGGGAGTTTCGGTTAGCTGAAAGCTGAAAAGTTTTCACTACTTTCGGTTTTAATTTCGCAAATTGCATTTGCCAATGTTATTTATTCAATCCACTAGCCTAGCTCAGAGGAGAACAAGCAGCAAGTAGTAGTAGCAGGTGCCTCGTAGCTCGATTATTAACACGATTCCCCGGGAAGGCAAGGCAAGGCAAGGCGTATACCTGCCATCACTTCCAGCTCTAATCGATTTTTGATGAGATTTTTGTATTCAATTTTGGTTTTGATAGGAACGCATCTCGCGGGGCATGCTCTGGAGGAGCAGAAGCGTGGCGTTAATGGCATCAATAGAAGCAGGAGGTGCAGGAGGAGAAGCTGGAGAGCATCTTGCAGGCGAAGCACCTGGATAGCGGAAATTCTACAGGGAAAGAATCTGGTGCGACCATGACAACGATGCCATTGACATAATTCTGCCAGGCTTTTGTTTGGATTGCCAATAGCAAGGAGGACTGGCCGGGTTAGGATATGGAGGCCATGGAGGAATGGAGGTAACCTCCCCTTCAGCTGAGTAAAGCCAAAAGCCTCCCTTTCTTTGTTTGACTTTCATTCGCTTGAGCTCGCAGTTGATTTACGCAGTTGCTCTCATAACTGCAACTGCTATTAGGAATCGGAATGGCTCTCCAAAGAGGGGAAGGCAGCAGAAGCAGCCAGAAGGACCACTTCCAGACCCCCCTCACCCCTCCCCCCCTCGTTATCCTTAGGCAATCGAAGCTGTTGTGCGGGAAATTTGTGCAATTCGCTGAATGAATCTCATTGCGCTCGACTGATGCGAGGGCATTATTTCACTTCTGTCGAGGGCTCTGGATTGTGCGGTCTGGGAGAGAGAGCTTTTTAAAGGGGTCCCGGCTTCGAGTTACCCCGATTAGACCGTAAATGCTGTATATATACCCAGCCAAGATGGAACTCGAATGAGAGCTAAAGTTCAGAGTGAAGTAAATAAATCTTGGGCGTGATTTGTATGGCTTTTGGGAAATGGGTCACTCGTTCACGGTTCCACATTTTTTTCGCCTTAAAGCGGTGTGGTTTCGCATCCGTGCAAATCACATTATCTGCCGCGATTCCTGGCAAAATATATATACATATGTATATAAAAAGGGGGTGAAAAAATCACAGACCAGTGACTGACTGATTGAGCCTGAACCTTACAGATTGGCCTGCTGTAGCTCCTGGCTTCCCTCTCCTCCTTATCCCCATTGAAATTGGCAATTTCGTTTTCATTCAACGCTGACGAAATGCATTTCCTGAAATGAACAGCGACAAGGAGCCGAGAGCCCAAGCCGGAGATGGAGTCGAGCTAGGGTCATGAGAGAGAGAGAGAGAGAGAGAGAGGATGTGCCTGGCACAGAAGGCAACCACTGGGGCGAGGAAGCGTGGGGACTCCACACCAAGGACAGGACTCTGTGGCTCTGCAAAATGTCAAACGTTGCCGCAAGGACGACCGACAGCCGGAAGTGCAGCATGGCCAACGGGCAATGCCCAAGGCCTTGTCATCCGAAGAGAGGGCCGAAGTGCCATTCCACAATCAGTATAATATATATTGGCATGGTCTTAAGTCCGGGCCAGGTGCTGCTGCATATGTCCGGGATCCAGGATTCTCAAGGAGCGACTGCTGCACTGGATGACTGTCAACTGATTAAGACATCCTGGCTAATTCTCCTGCAGCTGTGACACCGACACCCAAGTAGCACTTTAATCTGTGGCGCCTTCCGAGAAGGACACACACACACATAGCAGGTGTTTTCACTTACAAGGGATATTATTCACGCCTTGAAAGTGTCCTTCTTAATGATATTGCGGTTTTGTTTTGAGTCTAAATGAAGCTGGTCTCTTAATTAAAATGGTATTGCTTTTGATCTGAAAACAACACCTTCTTCTGGTGGCAGGTGTTGGAAGTATATAAACTTCCTGGCTGCTTTAAGGATATCTCAAAATGTAGCAGGATGTACACTTTCAAAGTGTATGCAAGTTTCAAGCTGAAGCCGGTTAGGTTCCACTATTTGCCAGTTTGAAAGGAACATGGAAACGCAATCCAAGGACTAACATTATTCGTACGAAAGTCCTGCTTCTCTCTGCTCCTCCCCCTTTGCATTTGAATTCCCACCTTCAGCGAGACTGACTTTTCGAGTGCCAGGTTTAATTCCCATTCAGTGGAGGCTTCTGCTGCTGCTGCACAAACTTTGCTCGCTTTATCTCAAAACATTGTCCGCTAATCTCCTCCAGCTGGGAGTGGATGGAGATTTGTGTGGCTCAACTCGAACTGTAACCTTCGGTGCTGTGCGTCCTCTCTCTTCTTAGCTGACCCCAAAAAAAGAAACTAAATCGAAACTTGGCGCTGCCGGCCTGCAGTTGCAGTTGCAGGACAATCTCGGCATTATCCTTCCGTTCCGGTTTCAAAGTTTGTGCCAGGCAACAATCCAAAATGGAGGGGAATCCCCTCAGCCCCAATTTCAATACTGGACTTTGTGTCCTGTTGGTTGTTTATCTTTCTATTTTTTCTATTTTTTTTTTCAAGAGTTGCTTACACTTACCGAAAGTCCTCGAATTACAACATGAAACAAGTCGATGCCGAAGACACCTGCAAGACAGAGGAGGGGAAATCCATTAGTTGAGCTCTTGACAAGACTGTCGGTTCATTACACTCTCTCTCCCAACTTTCCCAAGGAGTATTAATGATGCAACTGTCAAAGTTTTCGGCCCCGGGACTGTACCTGCTAATGAGGCAGCAGCAGCTCCTGGGTATCCTGTCTAAATTGAAAAGAATTAATGACGCGGTCCCAGGTGGAAAGGGAGAGGTGTTGCGTCAAAGACATGCCAAACATATCACGTAAAACATTAAAATAACGCAAGGAAACCCAAAGAGCTTCCAGTGAATGTTTGTTGTTAAACAAAAGATAAGAAAAAACAAGAAAGGAAGCTAACTTCGGCACGCCGAAGTTTGTATACCCTTGCAGATATTATTTCATTACATTTTACCTATACTTATTATGTTTACAGTTTGACAGTTACAGTTTTGCATTCCCAGCTTTACATTTTGTATACATCTACCGATCGGTTTATATGGCAGCTATATGATATAGTTGTCCGATTTTTATGAAATTTATACCAAAATTCTAGAACAATAAAAAAAGCCTATATCTCAGAGTAGATACAAATACGTTGAAAAACAACGAAGCTATAATTTTTTTCCTATTAATTTCCCGATCGTTCCTATGGCAGCTATATCATATAGTCGTCCGATTTTCATAAAATGTTTACCAAAATTTAGAAATAATATAAAATGGCCATATCTAAAAAATGGTGCAAAAATATTGAAAAACAGCAAAGTTATAATTTTTTTTCTAAAAATTTATCGGACATTTGTATGGCAGCTATATGATATAGTCGTCCGATCCGGCCCGTTCCGACATATATAGCAGTGAGAGTATATAGAAGACTATATGCAAAGTTTCATTCAGATGGCTTTTAAACTGAGGGACTAGTTTGCGTAGAAACGGACAGGTGGACAGACGGACAGACGGACAGACGGACAGACGGACAGACGGACAGACGGACATGGCTAGATCGACTCGGCTGTTGATGCTGATCAAGAATATATATACTTTATAGGGTCGGAAACGTCTCCTTCACTGCGTTGCAAACTTCTGACTGAAATTATAATAACCTGCAAGGGTATAAAAAGCACAAATATAATAATGAAATGGGGCGGGGGTTGCTTTTGGCTGGGAAAACAATTAAAAGAATTTATTGCTCGAGTTTAATGAATTTTCAGCTTGTTTGCACGCACACACACACACACACACACACTTGAGAGGAGAATGGAGTCTGTGCCAGCTCAGCATTTTCAATTCAACCGTTTGATGCATGCTCAGGGGAGGGTTGGGCCTAAAACAGAAAAAAAAAGGAAAAGCCAAGCCAAGCCAGGCGCCACAGGTGTAAAGCGCTTACGTATATAAATCTCCCGTGTGCCTGCGTGTGAGAACGAGAATGAATGTTATTGTTGAACATTGCTTAATGAAGTTTTTGTTTCTGTTCTCCCTACACCCCACTTGTCCAGTTCATCTTTCCGCTCGTTTTGGCCCTGGATTTCGGCAGCTGCTTAGACAGCAATTGATGGGCAAGCCCCAGGATATGGAAGCCAGCAGCTGAGCCATGCATGGCCAGGTTAAAGAGAATAAAATGCTTTTGTTTTGCATTTTTCTTTTCTCTTTTTGCCGGAATTTATTTGCGTTTAAGGCAATTAACAAACAAAGTTGCCGGGAAAGGAATTTCGCTGAGCTTCTTCCTCAACATAATCAGCGAAATTGAGTACAGTCTTGGCCCGAAATGAAAGTCAAAGTTCTTGGCCGGAATCCTTGAATGGGGATACGAAGTTAAAAATCTTTAATCTTTAGTATTTGAATCACAGGAAAATTATAAAAAAACATAATTTACCTAAATAAATAAATTATATATAATATAAATACTATATTTCCATTTAATTTCTTTTTAAGTAGGTATAAAAAATGTACACTTTAAGGCCGTATTTTAAGTGATTTGAAATTCCCCAGAAGTTCTGTAATGCCAACTTGGCCTGATGATACATAGGTTTTACCAGAATCTGTATTCAATGGAAAACAGGCTCAGGCTCAGCAGGCTTTGCAACCAGGAGAGGAAAAGAGGACTCTGTAGGAGAGGAGTCAGAAGGGGAGGAGTCCAAAAGAGGAGCCGGTCAAGTCGCCTCTTGGTTTCAATTATGAAACAATAAACAATTTGCTTTGGCTTTTTCCCTTCTCTCTCTCTCTCTCTCTGTCTCTTTCTTTTTTAACGCCATTTCGCCGGAAGCGGATGTTTGATAAATTCTTCGCGTCATTTTATGTTTTCGTATATATGTACCTATATAACATTTTTTTTTTTAGAAATTTTAGCCTGCCAGAGCATTTTCATGATAACTGCTGATAACAACAAAGGCCCTTGGCTAAGGCCTGAAAAAAAAACATTTTAATTTAGTTTGGTTTTGCCCGGGTTTTTCCACAGCAAATCCCAAAATTTTCCCTCAACCGCCCCCGCCAGCAGGTTGTTAATTTATTGCCCAGCTTAGCTCGGGGAAGCCCTCATCCTGCCAGCTTTTGGCTTGGCAACTGTTTGCAGGGCAACGGCTAAAATAACTTGGCCTTGCCAGCAAAGTGTTGCATTGGTTATTGATTAGGCCCTGTCGCTTCTGCTGCTGCTGCTACCTTTTGCCTTTATTTTCCATCGAATTTATCGAAATAGCCATTATTTGTGGGATAAAAAAACGGCAACAATAATTGAAATGAAAACTTGGAAAACAGGGAAAACTTGAGCATCGCCAAGGCAAACCAAAGAAAAGGCAAAAATGTTGTACAGAACTAAAATAAATGAGGAATTTTCGTTATTGAAACAGTAAAGGAGCAAAGGGATTATTAATTATTCAGTTATATATGAAGTTCAAGATGAAACAGCATATTTTGATTAAGAAATTAAGCTATATTTCAACTCTTCGAGCTGGGCAGAATTTTCCAGTAAATTATTTAGAAAATTTGGCAGTTAACCTGCCTTAAGGCCTGGTTTTTCCAAGTGTAGAAGAACTGAAGGCGGAGACGTTTACGCTGTTAAATCCAGGCCAAAGGCAAAAGTCAATTTGCCAAGGTTGTCTGGCTTTTTGGCCAAAAAGTAGAAAGAACCAGAAGCTGAAAGAAAAGAGAGAGATAGAGAGAGCAGAGGCAAGAGAAAGCTGCCCCTGGGCAGCTCGTAAATCTTTCCACTTTCCACTTGGCAATTGGCACTGGACACTGGACATTGGACTCTGAGTACTTGGCACTGACCACTGGCCGTCGGCTTGGCCTTAAGTATTCATTTGTCGGAGTAGAGAAATTGAAGGATTCCCGATTAGGAATCAAAGTTCGAAGCCTGAAATTGCCAAGAAGTAATCGTGGCATCCTTGTTTCTCTACCCAGCCACCGCTATCATCGTTTGCTCAGACATCGATGGCATCGATGAGGTCAGGAGCATATTAAGGCTTAATTTATGCAACGATTTCTTTACGCAACGTGTTTATCGAACGCCTGGCTCTCATCTCACAACAACATTGCCGCACACAAAGTGCTGCAAGCCAGCTGCCAGGAAAGCAATATCCCTGCATACAAGGAAGCTCAATTACTCGGACCATAGACTGACGGTTCTTTTTTCGGCTGCATGCGTTCCTCCTGGCTGTGATTTTAACCCCCAGTCCAGTCCAGTGTCCTCCCCCCCTCTGCTTCCCTCAGTCACTTTCGGTTGTAAGTCGATTTTTCTTGCTTAAATCCACAAGCATCAAGCGAGGACAACTAAACGAACCTCACTTCTTGTCGCATCAGCAGGGGAAAATTCCAATATTCGGCATTTTCAATGTTTGCAATTTCAATGAACTTTCTACAATGCTCTTTCTAAAAATTACTCAAGTATTCTGGACTTAAATAAGGCTAATAGTTGAGAAGAAATGAGTATACATTTTTGTAATTGGTATTGAACTCTTTATATATCCGTCAATAAATATAAGGAATTCTTATCTAAAATTATCTTATCTAAATTTCTGCCTTTTATGCCTATTAAAAATGATTAAAAATCTAAAGACTAAGCTTTAGAATTAATTATGGTATTATTTTCTGTAGTCTTAAGCCGATCTTTTAATATATCCTGTGACTATTCGTGGGTATTCCTTTTCAGAGTAGCCAAAGACAGTTGGTAATTTTTAGAGAGAGAAAGAGAGGAGGAGAGAGAGAGAGAGACTGAGAGACAGAGTGAGCGAGAGATGCACATGGCATATGGCTGAATGCCTGGATGACTTGGTGGCCTGGTTGGCTGGCTGCTCCCAAAAGTGCTGAAAGCACTGGCAGCCAGGCCAGTGAGGAGTTCCTAGAAGCGAAACCTGAAGGGGATCCTGTTGGGGGAGATTGCATTTTACTCGAGTGAACTGGGGCGCAGGATAAAACACGAGAGTCAGTCTCGAAACTGCGGCTGCCGTTGTTGTGGCTTAGTTGTGTTGCAGTTGCAGTTGCTGCTGCTGCTTCTGTTGCAGTGTTGCAAGTGAGAATGCATCATTAGTGGCAGCCAAGCTGCTTGGTTTAGGAATAACCCATTGCTAGATGGGAATACATGGCACTCCCCGAGGAGATATTCAAACCCATACCCGAACCCAGGCGAAACCATGTGGCAAATGAGGCTAAAACACAAGTGAGAAGCCAGGCAAAGCCAGAAACGATGTCTCAGTCTCCATTGCTGCCAAGTGGCAGTGATGGATAGATGGGCCAGGACACCTCCTTTCTCTTTCCTTTAACATCCACTTGAAAAGCCAGGCTAGTTCGTTTCTTTACTTTTAATGCTTTTATATATTTGTCTTGGTAATTTAAACTTTAAAAAGCTTAAATATTTATTTTTGTAATTTAATAAAATTGTTTTAAAATATAAATTAAGGTTTCAAACAAACGGAGATACAAGGTAAAGGCAGCCTGGTGGAACTCGCTTATCTAAAAAGTGTTGGGTTTCCCTTTAAATTCTTTATCATTTACTTCTTAAAATATTTTCTGATTTTCTTTTCCTTATACTTGTGCTATTTCCTTCAATATCTGTTTCTGTATCGGCACTTTATCCGCATTATATGGCCGCGCCATCGAGCTGTCAGAAGCATCCGCGGGCCATAAACAACCACGGATGCGTATGTGAGTGGGCGAGAACACAGAAATAGTTCAAGAGCCTACTTTCGGGGCATGCCAAAGCACTTAGCCCCAGTCCTTGCCTACCAGAAATCATCATCCCCCCGTAGCCTACGCCCCCTCCACAACCCACACACACACCCCCTTCTCTCTAACGGTCATACCACATTGCATATAGCCGCGATTTTCGCAATGAGTTTCACTTAACTTTTGCGTCACTTAAATGTAATTTGTGGAACTTTTTGGCGAGGCTTTGGACTGTTCTGTGTGTGGGTGTGTGGGTGTGTGTGTGTGTGTGTGTGTAGACTTATACTGCAAGGGTTAGTATGTGTGAGCTGTTGTTGCTTGTTCGATTGCATTCGCTGGCGGCGGCATCACCTCGTTCGCCACTTTTGAGTGCATTTCAGTGTAATCAAGCGCCCACTTCAGGCACCCAGCCCCCCCCCCCCCCCCATGCCATTTCTCCTACCCCTCTGGTACCCCCCTCCTCCTCTTACCCCCCTTTTCCCAGCATTTGTATGTGTATTGCAGTTTCATGCTTTTTAGCATTTCATCATTTGTTACCAGCTTTTGCCTGCCTGCCAGCTCTATTTTTTTTTCGATTTAGCGAGCCTACAGAGGGGCAGGCAGTGTGTGTGTGTGGTGTTGACTCTTGTTGGGCCATTGTTTTCTATATTTTTCTTCATTTTTTTTCGCCAAACTCCTGCTGCAGTCGCCCCTTACAGCGCCTTGCCCTGTGTGTTCGAGTGGCCTTTTAATGCAGCCGCTTAGCGCGCGTGTTGCAACTCGAGTCGAGTTGCTGCTGCTGCTACTGCTGCTGTTATTTTTGCTTTGTTTGGCCTGCTCAGCCTCTGCTGTTGGCAACAATATTCATTATTTATTTCAGTGACCCAGTTGCCGACTGGTCCATGCCCTGACCCAATTGCCACATCCCAATGCTGCAGCCTTGAAGGGAGGATGAGGAAAAGGAGCTTCAAGTCTGTTCAGTTCAGATTGCTGATCCTCCACTGTCTAAAGAGTGGAGTTGGAGTAGCTAAAAGTTCCTTCCAAAATCCTTTAATACTCCAGGTTAATTTATATATCATATATATTCAAAATAATTTGGGTTAGCCTCCCAGAATGCTGTACCGCAAAGGATTTAAACTCAATGATTGGCAAATGGGGGATTTGTCAAGGGATTCTAATCGAAATTTACCAGTTTGTAAGATTAACTAAAATGGCAAATAAAAAAGCATCAAAGCAAGAGAAATCTAAAATAGAGGAAGAAATGGAACAAAAAAGTAGAATTAAATGGAAAAAATTGCATGGAAAACCCATTCGAGCCGAGAATTAAAAGCCGGAGGAGAGCCTGAAGATAAAAGGGAGGTTAAAGCTGAAAGGAAGCAGGAAGAGAGCAGAACAAGCCCAGCCAGCACTCAATTGAGTGGAAGATATTGTATTAGACAAGATAACAGAGGGGACATGTTGAGGGATTGCTTAGCCAGGTAGCAGGAACTGAACCAGGCTCTGAGCCGGGACAGAAGCCAAAGTCAGAAGCTGTCTCATCGCGATGACAATTTCCCAACACACACACAAACAACTTCCTCGCGGCCCGTAGGCCAGGAGGTCCTTATTCCCGGGACAATTAGAAAATTTAGATTACGTTATCTTTTTTTTTTTTGCTCTCTCTACTACCACAAACAATGCAGCTTAAGCGAGGGCCAGAGGCGTGGGAGGGCTGATTGACAGGAAACAACGCCAACAAGTTGTTGCCACACAAGAGGGGTCTAGAAGGAGGGCATGGGGACTACAGAGGAAGGAGCAGCTGTTGGCCGAGTTGGTGCTGAATTAACTTGCATTGTATGAAGGCAGACAAAGCCTGGCAAAAGGACGATGGGAAAAGTTGTAGGCGAACATAGAAGAGAATAAAGGATGGCTGGAACAGTAGCAGAAATAGGAGAGGGAGCGGGAGCAGCAGCAAGATGAGGAACAGGAGAGCTCGGAGCAGGAGCAGTACTCGGAGCAGGAGCGGGAGCAGGAAAAGTACCATCACCAAAGGGCAGAAGCCAGCCGAGTTCCTTGGGAAACTTATGCAGCGAAATGTTTGCGCGAAGTCCGCTGCCATTGTGCGGCGGCGGCGTTTAAAAGCCTCGTCCTGCCAATCCTGGAGTCCCCCAGCCCCTTCGGAGTACACCAGTGTCCCTCAGTTCAACAAACACATACATTCCAGTGCATCTCCTGTTCCAGTTCCTGCGGAAGTTCGCACACTTTTGCTTACAAAGCGTAACAAATTCCCTTCTTTATGGTCGCCTCTCTTTACTAAACACTGGAAACAATTTTTAATTATTTTTAGCATAAGGGAAAGTCTAAAGGGAATGTGGGTTTAACCTCAGGATTATCCATGGTACTTTTAGAAAAAAACCAAGAACCAGGAACCTAAAAACAAAAAACATTACTATAAAAATCGCTATTTCTTTCTCTAAGTGCAACTACCGCCACATTTCCTGCTCGGATGCAGTGCCGCCTGTCGGAGATAGCTGGCCAAGTGCTGGCCAATCCGCCGTCGTTCACCAGGTCGTCCGTTGTCCCACGTCCGTCGCCATATCCCCGCCTTGGCAAGGACTCTCATCTCTTTCAATGGCTTTTCACTTGGCTGGAATGGGGAGTACTCCCAGCAGGTCCCAGTCACAGACCCAGTCCCGGCCAGGTGCTGTTGCCACTGTTGTACGGAAACACTACAAGGATAATGGCAGGCGGCAACAACAACTGGCTGCGAACAACAATGAGTGGCTGCCTCGGCGTCGCTGCCATGTTGCAAAAGTAATTCAATTTGACTTTTTTGTTTTGAAGCTGTCGAGTGGGCAGGTGGCAAGGTTGCGGAGGTGGGCGGAGGACTCAAGGATTGGCAGGAACAACGGCAGCTGGCCGGGCAAAGTTTTCGGGGGCGGTGATGCAGGGCAGGCGGGATGTGAATCCTGCTGTCGAGGATGTCGGCCATGACTGTGTATATAAACTGCACTCTCAACGGGCTGCCAGAGTGGCCGAGAGCGTCAATTGATTTAGCCATTGAGTTATTGCCGCGTTTGCAAGTCCTGGCCCATCTCTCTCCCTCTCTATTTGCCTTCCTCACTCTTTTTTATATTCGTCTTCCGCCTTCCCAAACCCCTTTTCCGCCACCTCCAAGGCCGGCAGCTGACATACACCTGAGGGTCGTCCGAAAGGTCACGCAGAATCCTAAACAAATTATGCCAAGCGGAGATCCACTGAATGCCAAATTTATGTATATATATATCTCCTGGGTGAGCCTTTATGTTGGTAAGGAAGCTTCAACATCAAGGGAGCTTTCTTTTACAAAATGGTCAAGGAAAAAAGCCTTTCGAAAGCGTTAAATTGGAGATGATTTTTTTTTTATTTAGGAAAATTTCTTTTTATTTTAAGTTTTCTCAAATTTTTTAAGCTTTTTTTTTCTTTTAATTTTATATTTTATTATATTTTTAACCTCGTTTGAAATACTACACTGCGTATACGTAATGTATGTAAACTATTGCCTGAATTACGTATACGCCAGATGGTCTTTTATTTATGTAGTTTTCATTCACCTTTTAAATTGTTAAAAAAAAGCCATTCCAACATATAAACAAACAAATATTATATTTCATATTTTCTGGTCTGAAAATACACATTTAAAAGTTCAAATTTGTGCAATTGGCCAAATCAATTGGTAATTGTACAACAACATTTAAGGAAATATTCCCCTAATTGAACGAAAAATGCAACGTCAATGCATTTGTTTTTGTTAAAGGGAAGAGATAATAGTGCAACATTTACCACAAATGTGACTAGAATTTAATAACGACTGACTGATGAGGGAATAGAATGTCATTAGATGCTGAATTATTGTATTTCATTTAATTTAGACTTTTCGAATAACAACAAATGTGAGATAAACCATAGGACATAGTAGTAGAATGTAAGCCACAAATAAACTTTAAGAGCATCACATAAAGTTTATTACTTGCCAGCTATCAATCTATTAACTTGCTTACACAAGCATTTAATGACCCAACTTTCCGACTGAGACAGCAAAATACTTAAAGTTTTGAGCTTTATGACAGAGAAAGGCTTTCCTGAACATGCTTACATAGGTGGGGTAAATGTTTAGGGAAACTATTTCATAAATTATTTATTTGATAGCTCGTTAAATTCGAAAAATTATATGAAAAAATAATGTTCATAGTTTTAGTTACCTCAACGACCTCAAGCAAGTCAATTTTTAGACTATTACATGAGACTTACAACCATTTTAACAACTTCATTATTTTTGTATTGCTCCAAACATTGATTCCTGAAATTGAAAACCGTTCAATGCCGCTATCCTAACATCCTTGTTTCCCTGCAAATGAATGCTGGTCCCGTATTAATTAAATAATAATTTCAGCAATTTGGTTTTGATTACATTTACCCAGGCCTACAGCCGCAACGTGTACCCCTTGTCCTGCGGGAAAGCCAGCCGCAGAACGACTGCGCCAGTGTAGGGAAAACACCTTAAGTGAGTCCTCCCCTGTCGCTGTGGCCGCTCCCCTGGGGCAGAATATGATTTGTGGTCAAGACGGGCGACGACAATGAAGAAGCCATAAGCCAAATTAACAATTAAAGTAAGCCAGAGTCAGAGCTAGGCCCGGAAAACTGAACGGAGGCGGAGGAGGAGGTGCGAACAAACAAACTGGCAACTGGGAAGCCTGAGCACACAGCTTGTCAGGGGAGGATGGAGGTTGACCGGGATGGGCCCGGAGTGGCAGAGAGCGGCAGGCAAACAAAGGCCCAAGATACAATATACATGTCCAAAGCCTTGTCCCAGGGAGTGGGCAGAGGGAGCTGGAAGTGGATGTGGAAATGGAAACTGGCGCTGCAGAGAGGCGTCCAAGTTTCCGGGACACTCTCTCACTCTCTTTGATTGTTGAAGTTTTTGGTGTGGCGGAAAGCCCGTAATAGTTTCTGGGATTCCGGCGACACGACACGCCAGGCCCAACACTCTCTCGGATGGGCTTCCAACTCAGGGCCAGAGTCCTGAGTACCGAGCACTGAGTACTTGTCTGCAAAGGCAGTAAATTGCATTTAAAATGCCATAAATTAAGAGACAACAACTGACGACGGTGCCGATGCTGAGCTGAGTTTCCACATCCACTATTAAAATGCATTAAAATTGTTTTTAATGTCAGCTGCATAGAGGTCACATCATCATCATCCACATGAAGGCATACAAAAAAATTTATATATTTTCATATAAATAAATTTGAATAAAAAGAGTAAGCACAAAGCGCTTTTGCTGCCACCGCGACCTACGGTGCTAATCCAATTTGTCATAATTAAATTACTTTAAGCCACTTTCCACAGGACTTTTGTACGCCCCCCCCCCACATTTTCCACCCCGGTGCCACCGCTCTTGAAAAGTTTGGAGGCCGCACTTAGCGAGCGCATAAACCTCAATTAAACGCTTGCCCCGTTTAGCAAATGCGCGGGCAGGAGCCCGGAAAGGGGCAGAAAAAGCCGGGAAATCCTAGGGAAAATCAGTAAGAGAGAGAGCGGGAAAGTGCAGCAGGCTTTCGAGGCACATTAATATCGAATGAGAAATAATTACAAGTACTTAACAAAGCGATTTCGATGCTCATTACAATGCATTCGCTGGCCATGCACAGAGTCTGTCCCTCTCTACTGGCATGCCATTTCCAGCATTTTCCAACGCTTTTCCACCGCTGCTCTTCCCCTGTAACCGCATACAGCAGCCCGGTAGATAAGCATATATGTCGGGGATGGGGGGTCAATGTTATCGGCCATGGTAGTTTCCTTTTCTTTTCTAAGCGCAGTGAGTCGCAATGACTAAATAGTTCGTCCGCTTTCCTTCACAGTCTCGCTCGAACTGACTTGCACTTTTTCCTTTCTCTACTTTCTCGTCCTTCTCTACTCGTCATTGCGCCACACTCGGTAGGGAATACTCTCTTCATTCCCACCACGCTCTTTCTTAATAAGTTCTCTTCCTTTTCTCTCGTTACTTATTTTACTCTTCATTTATTTCTATATTCGATACACTTAGAGTCTTACAAATAGTAATTACATCTAACATTTCAAAGTAATCTCCGACACGGCCTTCCTGACTATAACACGACCTCGTGTTGCTTAGTTCTACATAAAATTGGCCTTCAAACTTCATTGCTATATCTTTACAATAATCATAACTTAGCTTCTTTACTCATACTGCTCTAAATAACTCTTCAATATCAATTAGCTTACACTGCTAGTGTCTTCAAACGTTGGTTTGGCGGGATAATCTTTTACGACCATAGAGTACACGCTCTCTTCCGCACAAACCCAACAGTTTGGATATCAATTTTGAATTCCATCAGACATTAACTTAGCAGGATATTCCTTAACACACCGTTTAGAGTACACGCTCTCTTCCGCTCAAGTTCAATCGTCTGGCTACCACTGTACCAAACTCTTGCCAGGCTCTTGCTGCACACTTTGCAACGCTCACACGCACCTTTTGCGTCACGGTCTCTCTGGACCCTCATAGCCTTATATTCCACCAACGAGTGCCTCAATCGGCGATCTCTCGCTTACACTTCCAGTGTCTTCAAATGTTAGTTTGGCAGGATAATCTTTCACGACCATAGAGTACATGCTCTCTTCTGCACAAACCCAACAGTTTGGATATCCATCAGACATTAACTTAGCAGGCTATTCCTTAACACATCAATTAGAGTACACGCTCTCTTCTGCTCAAGTTCAATCGTCTGGCTACCACACACACATACCACAGTACCGGACTCTTGCCGCACCTTAGCGACGCTTCACACAATCATTCAAATTTAGTCCCTGTGTATGGCACCACCTCAACCATCTTAAAATAGAGATCTCTTGCTTTGATTTTATGATACCTACGAGTGCCTCAGTCGGCGATCTCTCGCATTCATCTGCATCTACCTCAACAGGCATCGCAGGCAACTACTTAAAATTTCGCTTACTCGACAAATATCTCAAAACATATCGGCCACCATCAAGCTTTTCTATAATGACAAAGGGTCCTCTTCGGATCCAGCTCTGTTTGGTGCCGTTCTTCATCTTAATTTTCCATCTTCATTCCTTTATCCTTTTTTTTCTTTCCTTTCTCATTCTTAACAACTCTTCCATTTTAAATTCATCTTGCCTTTAATCTTAGTGCTCTTCCTTTTGCACCATTTTACCGACAGCTCAGCATAACACAACTTTAAACTTTTCTTTGTCTATACTTTTCTCTGTCATGTGGTGGTATCAAGCCCAGAGGATGGGTCCGATTGGCATCTCTTAAGGACTTGCATTGATTGCACTACTAACTGTGCAGTTCGCCGCAAGTTGCACCCCGCCAAGAGCATCTTGCCATCACCTCTGCGGTCCTGGTATCCAGCCAGATGACTACTTTAGAGCTTTACACATTATACAACTTTCAACAATCTTTAAACTTAGTCATTTCCAACAACATTGATAAATCTTGCTGAGTCTATTTTTTTTTTTTTTAACCCAAATACATAACGGATTTATAACTTTGATTAATAATCAACCAACAAAATTTAAGGGACACTACTGGCAGACAACACTACCTCACACCTCTCTGTATTTTTTTTTAAAACCCCTCTTTGTAACTCAATTTAATTTCAATTATCTTTAGTTGTTTATAAACTATATCAATAAATCCTGAAATCAGTCACGTGAATTCTGGACACAAAAATAAATCCACATACTATATTTTAAAATCATACGATTTTAAGTATGGCCACCGATGATGCACTTAATTTCAATTATTTCCGCAATGATTACATTTGCAGTCAGTATAGACTACGAACTCTCATCTGAGCAAATAATGCCAAAAATGTTAGAATAATAGTACGCCAACCAATGTTTCCAATTCATATGAAGGCTACTTGGACTCCACAAGACACATAGTTCTACCAATATACTGCACCAACATAAGGGTCTCCATTAATTAATTAATTATTAGTATTGAAACATATCCACAAGAGCTTACACCTGTCAACTAAATAACGATTACAGGCTCACTTGTAATAGCACTAAAAGACGTTCGTTGTAATTTCTGAAAATCGTAATTTCACGAAAAAGTACTTGAAGTTAAAGAATCGGTTTCCCAATTTGAGAAAATCGAGACACAAATTTTTAAAAATAAGACGCCAATTCAATAAATGGTCTTACGCCTAATTACACCGATTGAAAGGACAAATTTTTAACGTAAGAATTTTCTAGGAATTGGGTCTGATTTCTCTACCGCGTAGCTCATAGCCCAGACACTGCGTAGTAGGTTCGAGAAACCCATATTTGGCAACGTTAAATGAAAACCCTGGTACAGTCAACATATAATACAATTTTCAGTCCTCGGGAAGCCTAATCTTCCGAGCCTGCCATGACCAACACGTCATCCATGCAAACCATCGCAAACAATTATGCTAAACCCCAAATGCTTTAACAATTTCATCATAAATATAGGAGACGCATTCTTCAGTTCAAGCTGCACTGCTAAAGATTCATATTGACCCTCCGTGGTCACAAACGCTGTTCTTTCTATCGAATCTGAAATCAATGGCAAGGGACATCTATCAGATACTATATTTGTGTGTAGTTCTTTATAATCAATGCACAATCTCTCACTACCATCCTTTTTTTTTTTTTATTTATTTTTTTTTTGTAACCATTAACATTGGGCAAGCGAAAGGAGAACAACTAGGTCTTATTAATTTTGCTTCCAACATTTGCTGAATTTTCTCCCTTACTATTAGCTTCTCGTTCTCACTAAAGCGATACATCGTCTCTGAACCGTTTTATTTATGTTTTATTTATTTACAGTTTGAGTTCTATAAATATCGAATTTGTTACTTTGTGAAGTAACTCCAAAACCACGTTGAAAAATATCTTGTCCAATTATCATGTCATATTTAAGGCAATTTTCATCAACTACGTGAAACAACAATTCAAATTTAAATCCTGAAATTTGTACAGTGGACAGAATTTGCTTATTGCTTTTGACAACATTGTCACCTATGCCTCTCAACACTACCAGATTATGGAATCTCTTTCCGGCAAGGTTCTCGCTTATGCTTTCTTTCACCAACGAGCATTCGGAACCCGAATCGAAGAAAAATGGAAACCGCTCACCAGATTGTATTGCAGTTTCCTTAGGCTGAAGTACCGCACTCATGTCCACTCTCTTCTCGATGTTTATATTCGCTGTTGCTGTCCCCTTAGTACACACTGATGCAATGTGACCAATGTTGCCACACCTATAACATCTAACGGCTTGTCTGCTGTTGCTAAGGGCTGTTCTCGTCTCATTTCTTTCCTCTGCTTTTCTCTTGCGGCACTCCATTGCTTTGTGTCCAAGTTTTCCACAACTATGGCATTTTATCGGCGTTTGCGTCTTGAACCTCTTCTTTTCCGGGCCTTGCTCCATTCCAGAGTATTCAGATTTTTTTGCGAACGTATGAGCTTTCAGTTGTTGTTGTAGCTCCGCACGTGTTTTTAGATTTGTTGTAAACACTAATCTCTGCAGTCTGGAATCAATTTGGGATGTATGAGCTAGGACCAACAATACAGCAATTTCTTCGTGCGTCATTCCTTTCCACTTGGTCAAGAGTGATGTAACCAACCGGCTGGAGTACACGGAGAGGCATTCTTCAGGATTTGGGCTTCCCTTCAGCATGTCTAGCAACAATGCTGCAGGCGTCTCGTTGCCTTCGTAGCGTTCCATGAACAATTCCTTAAATTGTGTCCAGCTCATCCCAGGGTAGCAAATTTGCGACAGCCACTGCGATGCGCTACCGTGAAGCGACTTGCTGAGCGTCATTACCAAGGATGCACCTTCTTGCGGATGTTCACATAAAATCAGGTTCGCCGTTTTGCACCATGCTGCTGCGTCTGCGTCGGCAGCTTCAGGGTCGAAAGATGGTAGCACTGCAGAAACGGCACGTGCGCCAGGCGTCGACGTGGACTGTGCAGCTTTCAAAAGTTCTGCAATCACTTTGCTTTGCGCTTCCAGAAGTGTGCGCCAGCCATTATCCGGGTTGTCTTGTAGGGGTGGTGATCCCACTTCTGATGTCGGGGATGGGGGGTCAATGTTATCGGCCATGGTAGTTTCCTTTTCTTTTCTAAGCGCAGTGAGTCGCAATGACTAAATAGTTCGTCCGCTTTCCTTCACAGTCTCGCTCGAACTGACTTGCACTTTTTCCTTTCTCTACTTTCTCGTCCTTCTCTACTCGTCATTGCGCCACACTCGGTAGGGAATACTCTCTTCATTCCCACCACGCTCTTTCTTAATAAGTTCTCTTCCTTTTCTCTCGTTACTTATTTTACTCTTCATTTATTTCTATATTCGATACACTTAGAGTCTTACAAATAGTAATTACATCTAACATTTCAAAGTAATCTCCGACATATACATTTTCACACGGGGGAAAAAAACCAAAGCGAAGCTAAAATCAAATAAAAAGTAAGTAAGTGAAGTATAACGTTTACATGGCGTCTGAACAGGCACTTGCATTACAGAACGGCAACATCAACTTTAAAAGTAATACATTTTGCATTAAATACATCATACATCAATACACATAATTTGTTGAAAATTTCGACTCTTTCGCTCAGTGCACACACTCGCGGCAACGCTCTAGGCGCACACATAAACATTTATTAATACGACAAGCCGTTAACTGGCACCGGCAATAAAATGCAAACGTGGAAGCTGCCATGAGTGGGGCCGAAGGTAAAGGTGGCCAGGTGAGAGGAAGGAAGATTGCACGACATGCACTTCAGGCGTCGTCATCATCCGCAGGGTTGAAGGGGATGGCAGGAGGAAGGGCGTGAGAGCGTGAGGAAAAAGCGTGATTTGAGGAAAGGATTATATGCCCGAAAGCTTGTAGTTGATCAATCGTCCATATTTTACATTTTACCGGAGCTGCGTTGCCTCTTCAAAGTTTCAAATGGTCTATAAAAACCGGCTTAAATGCTGCTATGCAAATGCTTCTAAAGTTTATTACGTATACGCAGTGTGGCTAGAGATTAGCCAAGTTTAAAACACATACGCAACGGTGCCCATTACTTGAATGCATAAAGTTAATGAACAAGTTCATCAACCAAACTAGGAATTTAGATTCGATTTTAGGGCAAAACCTAAACAACATTTCGCTAGTTCAATTTGGCAGCTTCTAATATTCGTGTTGTGACAGAAGCTACCGAAATTGGTCAAAATGTAACGATGATTAATTCATTGTTGTCAAGGGGAAATGCGAAATGCAAGTACCAGCTTTCAAACGCAATTTCGTTGTATGTTTTCGCCACAGAAAATGCCCGAAACATAATGATGATTAACTAATTGATAAATCATTGATGAAAGGGCACAAAATGTGCAGATATTTTTGAGGGCAATCAGTAGGGAAAACCACAAACACGCTGGAGAGTGTAATGTAATGAAATATTCCTTCTGAAATTTTGGAATTTTACAATCTACAAAATTGGAAGCATATAATTGAATAAAAGCTCCAGCAAATTAATTAGCTAATGAAAATAGCTTAACAAAAAAATTATTTTACCACCGAAATCTATTGCATTTTATGCAATTAAAATTTGTGCATCATCCGTGAACCGAAAATTTCTACGAATTCGGGCCTAGTCTCATCGGCTTAGCGCTTAGTGGCGACCATTTACCTGGAAAATCCCAGGTAATTGGTGAAAAAAGGAATCAATTAATGTAAATTTTGCATAATGAATGTCGGACAAACGTGTTTACAAGCACCGGACAAGGTAAACAAACCAATTTCCGTTGACAAAATTACTCATTTTCAATGCAATTTTGATGCTACAGGCAGGGCCTCTATATACATTATATATTTTATACGGTTTATATAATGGATATTTTTGTATATAATGCATTGTTCCGGCGGACAGTAGTAAATCATTGACCGAAATTGGTGCGCTTCAGTGGAGTGCTGAGCAAACAGGGCGTAAATTAATAAATATTAAAATGTCCAGCCATGTCCTGGCGCTCCCCTGTCGCTGCTCTCCCTGTGTGCCGGCTTACTCATCTGGCACTTGAAAGTGAACAAAGCGATAAAAAGCACAAAACACTCTCTGCCGGCCGTGTGGCGGAATGGCGTAGAGTGGCGGGGCGGATAGAGCAAACAAACTTCTGAGCCATTACACAACAAAATGGCGTTAACAGCGCAGCAAAAATGGCTATAAATAGCGGGAGGTATCGCACCAGGGATGCCCTATAATACATATAACTAGCTAGCTCAAGGTATATAACAAGAGTTGGTCACACTAATCGATCAGCTGTTCTTTCGAGAGAGACTGCAACTATGGCTCCCTCAAGAGCCCATTTCGATTCAAAAAGCATAGAATCTATAAGATGTATAACGCGCATCGCTTTTTCTCTCTCTCTCTCTTTTTCTTGTACTCTCTCTCTCTCTTACTCTCTTTCTCTCTCTCTCTCTCTCTCTCTCTCTGTGCCTGTGCAACAATATTTTGAGAGGGCCTGGAGCCAGCATGAAGAAGGTGAAATATCATATGGCGTTACGCATCTTGTTCTTTATATGTCCTTTTGGTTTGAGAGTCTAGAAAATAAAGCAAACTGTGCTCAAAAGATAACTTTTTTTCACTATTATATTCGCTTATCCAGTTCTAAATTGATATGTGAGGCTAAAAGCAATTAAGATAAATGCTTTCTGACAATGCCAGCATCCCCGAATGCATATACAGGGTATGTTCTGGGCAAGCAAGCGAAACAATATATAAACAACAATTCAAATGCAGAAAACATTCGCGCACACACACCGTACACTGTACATAAAGCATACACATACGCATACACTGCACACTGCACACTGCACATATTGAAATAATATTTTCACATTCCATGTTGCCAAAAGGTTTATCCAGCAGAGCAGACGGAAGTGAAAACCCTCTAACGGAATGGAGTGGGTCCAACCACAGACAACACAGTCCGGACAGGACTACAGAAATATGCAATGATAATCAGAAAAGCAAACAGGAAGAGGGGACTCGTCCATGAGGGCCATCCGCATCCGCATTCGCATCAGCGTCAGCATCAGCGTCAGGCAAAGTGCTATGGGTTTTCCCCACAGACTACCACTCCTGTTTGCCAGTCAATCAATGCACAGAGAGAGTGAGGGAGAGAGAGACCACTGTGGTTGCACCACCGCACCACCGCACCACAGCCACTGCCACCACGTGCGGCCAGCTCCAACTTTCGGTGGCCACCACACGAGCAGCACTAATTGTGATGGATTAATTGGCTGGCCCCGGGCTCAGCGACAGCATTTAGATGCACTTTTAAGGCCACACAGTCTAGTTGGCAACAGGTCGATCCACCATTTATCCGCTTTAAGTTATTGCAAGTATTTAAATGAAATTTATTTTATATTAATTAATTCTCAACAAACAGACCTGCAATTGTTGTTGGCTTTCAACTACTTTGGGGGACTTCAAATACAGTTTCCTTGTAGGTTTGCCACCGCAGAGAAACGGACTCATTGGGCAATGACAATGACAAATTCAAGTGGTAAGACGAGAATTTGGAAATATGTTGGCCTGGGAAAGACACAGAATTAACAGAAATGCTCTCCTCGGGCAGCAACTGTATAAAATGGATCTAAACGATTATTAAATAACTAGTTTCTGGTCTGCTAATTAAATATTGAATGTATCTGCATTTAAATTCATATTAATTCAGACAAATATTAACCGCAGGCCATCAAAAAATATTAGATACCATTTATGGATTTGTAAATAAATATTTAAACGCTAATTACCCAACTTGACTGCCTTGGGCCTCGCCTTAATATCACTCGAAAAAGCCCTCTTTTTTTTTGTTGTTGTATTTCCTTGACCTGCATTATTCAGGAGACTGCTCTCGCCTGCCACTTTGCCCATCTATTTATTTATTTATATATATATTTTACATGCAACATTTCAATTAAATTTCAATTTATTTTTGCAAGCTCATTGATTATGCATGGCAATTAATTTTATGCAATTTTCGGTACGCAATGATTTCAATTAGTCTGGCAGATGAGAGAGAGGGAGCTCCTCCCTTCGAAGGGCGTAAAATATGCTAACTAACTATGGCCCAACCCAACAGGCCACTGCCCACTGTCGGTGCCATCCGCTGTAATTAATACAGCCGGGGTCTTACGAGGAGATTGGATGGCTTCGGCACAGAGGATTTCTCCTGTCCTGTCCAGCTGGGAATAGAGATACTGCGAAGAGAGAAAGAGAGAGAGAGAGAGAGAGGCTAAGACTATGGCACAGGCATATTGAATGTCCGAGAAGCAGACAAATAGTTGCTCATGTGACAAATGCAAGGCCGAAGCAAAAGCCTGAAATAAAGAGTTTGCAACAAAGGGTTGAGGGAGGGAGCGGGGGCGCTGCCATCTAAAATTGCATTTAAATAATGAAAAAGGCTTAAACAAAAGGCCGGCCAAACAAAGGCTGTAAACTGCTGTTGCTGCTACTGCAGCCAAATGGCCAACGAGAAGGACAAACGACCAACGACCAAGATTGAAAGGAAGGAAGGAAGTAACTTGCTGCAAATCAACAACATGTAAATACGGCCAGGCCAACGTTTGACGCTTGGCTAGCCACTGGCCTTTTGCTCCTCCTCCTCTCGAAGAGAATTGTAAATTACAGTTGCATTCATTCATTGGGAAATTCTCTTACTCTCACTCCCTGCTGCGCCTGGGGATTCCATGAATAAATGATAGCTCAACTCTGCTCCCACTCTGTCATCAGATACGGCACACTATACACTATATATATTATTTTATATATATATGTATATATAGCGAGAGGGAGATGGGGGAAATTTGAGACTCACCTCATTAGCACTTTGTTTGCCCCGACCACGTCCACCAGGCGTATGCGTAATAAGCCTCGCCACCGCCAACGCCACACGAAAAACGATGCAAATAAGAAGCTAATTAGGCGCTGAATTTGATGCCTTTTCACAACGACAACGACAACGACAGCGGGGCGACACACAATATGATAATGAATGGCCAAATGGTGGGGGCTTTCAGCTAGCCAAAGCCCAGCCATTTTTCAAAAAGATTGGGAAAAGAGTCGGGAGCCCTGGAACTAAGCGCCTTAAGGCAGCCACTGCTGCACTCTACTCCCATTGTTCCCCCTGACACTGTGTGTGTCCCGATAGCCTGCACCGCGCTCTCATCAGCTGCCAGCCGTCAATTGTCAGTTGTCACTTGGCTGCCTCGTGTGGCCTGCTAATGCGTTGCGTTGCGTTGCGACGCGCATCTGAATGATGCAGCTGCCAAATGCTAGCTGTGAATGCCAACTGGCAAAGGCAGATAGGCAGCTCCTCCACAGTTCCACAGTTCCATGGCTCCAACACTAATTGCCACTGAACGCAACCCGAGAGTCGGGTTGGCAGGAGCTTAAAGGTCCTTGGTACAACTATGGTAACCGACTGATTGGAACTTGGCTTCAGTCATTGAAGAAGCTCTTGTTCTTTTTTTTTAATTTTATTTTACTGCAGGAAACTTGTGCAACTTAACTTCATTAGTGGAGTTTTCTTTGGTTTTTATACAAAATTACTCATACGACATGTAAGCCAGTTCAAATTTTAAAGCAAGAAAATCGATGAATTAAATATAGCTTTTAATAAACTCCTCCGATAACTGTTCGATAATGAACTTAACTTTAACTCGATTTTAAAATAAAACGAAAGAACCTTTACCAGTAACTCCATGAAAAAGAAGATGCTTTATAGACGAGTCCAAATCGAAATCGAAAGCATAAACAAAACAAAAATATTAATCGAAATTATTACGATAATTTCGTTCACATTCGATTACCAAACTTTCTGCTTATAGGCCCATAAAGCTGGAATAATTCGCAATGAAATCTGAATCAGAATCGAAATTCGTTGGTTCCACAAAGAATTTGTGCCGGACTATGGGCAGGGAAGGAATCCGAATCGAATTTCGGAGAGGGAAAGGGACAAGAGGAGGCGACAAACCACAGTACAATGTCATTAGCGCATGTCGGTCTCCTCTTTCACTGGCTATCTGTGTGTGTGTGTGTGCGCGTGGCAATAAATTTCCAATTTTCGTGCAATTTTCGAGGAGCAAAGTAGGGGCAGCAGCATGCCCACCTATGGAGGTGTAGGGAGCCCTGGTCAGGCAACCCAGGCAGCCTGGCGTACTCATAAATACATTGACCAATAACATAATTTTTGTTTGTGTTGGTATATTGCCAAATGACCTCGTTACCCCAGCAGCAAAATCACAGCCACAACACAACGACAACGACACTGCCGCAAAAAGGCGACAAAGGCATATGTTGCCCTGGGTTCCCTGGGTGTTGCTCTGTGTGTGTGTGTGCTTATGGGGCCTTGCTCGCAGTGCGGCATTATAATTAATGGGCATATTGGGGCTTGTGGACCAAGAGGAGGAGGAGGAGACCATCCCTCGCCCAGCGATTTGGGATATTAAATGTAACGATGCAAGCGGCGAGGCGAGACAGTTGGCTATGAATATGCCATGAAGTGTGTGACGAACCGAACATTTCTCTTCCAGGAAAGGTATGAGGTGAGAGTGAGTGTGCGTGTGTGGCTGCTGCTACTGCTGCTACTGATGATGATGATCACATGCTATTAAACCGCAATACAATAGCAATTTTCAAATAAATGATTTATGGCCCTGGACCTGACACACACAGCTGTGTGCGTGTGTGTGAGGGAGGGCTGCTGGCAAATGGCAAACTGCCGCAGTCCTTAGCTGCCATAAACCAAACACCAGAGACCAGAGACCGGAGACCAAAGCACAGAACCAGAGACCAGGGGAAGCCAAAAAACAGAGAGACCCTAGCCAAGCCAAAGCCAAATGCCCGGCGGAAGGTCAGATCCGAGCGAAGCAAAGCAGAGTTGAGGTGGCAACCGTGATGCTGAAATGGGGGAGGCGGCGACGATGATGCATGGCCCTGGGTTCAGCAAGTCGATTTGAACAACTGCAGCCAGTCCAGCACTGAATTAAGCCAGGCAAATTTCCACAGCCAAGAAATCACTTTGATTTCTTTTACATTTTTCATGCCAACTTTGCCACTTCAGCAGCTTGAATCTAGGATGGCTTTCAGCTTCTGTCCAAGTGCCGATAGCGCAACAATGAAACAGCAGTCAGGGGACAAGCTGCTTGGGAAATCGATTCAAGCCGATTAATTGCCAAAGAATCAGAGCAGCTTCTGCTTTAATCGATATATATCTATTCTGGCTTTCCATCTACATTATTCGTAGTGCTACAAGTGTTGTCCTATCATTAATGCACTAGTCTCTTGTGCTGTGCATGTGTAACTCATTTTCAATTGATGATGAGAGTGATTCTGAGGTGTTCTCTCAGGTGTCGGGCTCGTCATCTTCCAGTTGGCATCCCCACATCTCATCTCATCTATACACACGTCACGTGCCAGCTTGTGTGTTTGCGAGGCTGGCAATCTGTTGATTTGGGCACTTCGGATAGCAGGAAGCTGGAAATCTGGGAAACTGGGTACCCAGAAAGATGCCGATTTCTTGGAGCTACCCACCCGCGCTATTAAGTCATAACATTTATATTTCTTTTTTATGCCCTGACAAATCAGCGCACAGAAGTGGAAGGAATGGCTCAAATGCAGAGCGGAGGAACGAGAACTGTCATTGCCAAGAAGAAGCAACGGACGGGTACATTCACCTGTCCCACACACACAGACACATACACCCGACCACGTTGATGTCTCCATTTAGTGTGCGTTGTGCCCCATTATTGCTGCTGTTGTAAATTTTAATGCAAAACTCGTTTATAAACAGACAACAGAGCAGGCAACGAGGCGAGAGGCGCGAGGGTCGAGGCGAGTCTGAATCCAGCGAGAAAGGCAAACGACATCGTCATTTGCTGCTCAAACGTTTGCGTGACAGCGCCACCCACAAGGGCCTCCCTATTTACCCATCACCCATGCCTTATTCCGGTGATACCCCAGGAGCCACGCCATCCTTCTGCTTCTCCTCCTGCTCCTCCTCCTTCAGCCCACCAAGTTGGCTGCCATTTTGACAGATGCCAAACGCAAAGCGAGCAGCAAAGCGCAAAATTTTTTATTTGTCTTCTTGTTGTTTCGCTTGGCTCGAAGGCAAATGGCTTAAAGGCATGTCGAAGGGTCGAAGGGCAAATACCCTGGCCAGCAATATAATGTCACAGAGATTGGGAATCAATTCTTACAAATTCAAACCATAATAAGGTTATTGTTAATATTTAATTTTGTAAGTTTTCCTTAATATTTTTTAAATATTTAAAATTTTGTAATGTATTTATTGAGTAATTGAAATAATTCGAAATTATGACCAGAAGATATTTATTCCTTATTCCTGCCATAGTTTTGGTGGCCCTACAGGGTGTCGTCCCAACAATAACAGCGGGGAGCACAAAGTATGAAAGGTAAAGAGAGGGGGCAAAGTTTACGGCTCTGGCTTGGACTCGGACCGTCGTTAGATGCTTTTTACGACTCGTAACCAACCGCTCCAGCGCCAGCTCCACCTCCCAGCTCACACTCCCGCTCCTGGCGCGGTGTAGCCATAAAGATTAATACCAAGCACCCCGCGCCAGCGCCATCCAGAGCGATAACAGTTGTGAGGTCATTGCAGTGGCTCGCAAACTGTAGCAATTGTTATTATTGCAATTTCATTAGACGAAAGCCACAAAAATGAAATAATTAATGGCAAAATGAAACTGAAATAATTGCCAGCGATAATTGGCTAGTTCAGGGTCGGATGGAGAAGGGTCCTCTCTTTTGGCTCTTAATGATTTATAATTTATGGAATTGAACGAAAAATTATAACAATTAAATGCCGACTTTCGATTGTAATGGCAATCTAAGCGGTCAATTAATTACTAATAAGATTAAACATCACGGAAAAGGGATTACAGGGGGAGTTCGATGGGGAGCTGATAACGATGATTGTTATATTAAAGTATATATTAAATAATATGTAAATTTGTGATTATTTCATAAAATTTAATTATATATTGAAAGCATTGTGACAGGGTGATAAGATTCAGCTTCTCGGAAATTTTTTTAAAATAATTTATCAAAAAAATAAATAGTTTTTGGAACTCTCCCTAGAAAATTTAATCGCTTCAAATACTGAAATGATTTAATTTTTATTTTATTTTCAGAATTACCGACAATGCAGGCATAAAGTTTCTTAGTATTTTTACTTTTGATTCGCTGCCAAAAAACTGACCCACGCGAGCAGAAGGTACGAGTATCCTCTGACTGTGACTGGGGACCTGGGACTGTGGACTGGAACTTTGTAGTCATATCGGGGCTATGAAATAGGGAGAAACTCCATAAAAAGTTTTTGCAATTGCTTAAACGTGCCTTTCGGGCCGCATCATAAACCAGGGTGGCAGCCTTTATCCTCTCTTCCTGGCGACCTTTAAGGCTTTCAGCTCGGGTTGCATTGCCCGACCAAGATTGTGTGTGTGTGTGTGTGTGTATGTGGGTTGCGGGAGGCTCTTGGATTTAGTTTCGGGCCGTCGTGTGCCACATTAGCCACATTCGGGGCTTCTGCATTTTGCATTGCCTACTTTTCGGGGCAGTCATTTTGGAGCCTTAATAACTTACGGCTCAGTGGCAGCAGCAACAGCAAGAACAACAACTCTCTAGAAGATTAATTTGATCGCCTGCGACATCGCATTCTGATCGCTTTCCAATCTTCTGTTGGGAGAAAATGTACCTACGAATGCGACTCTTCTAAGGGAGTCGCGGGGGGCTCTTCTGAAGGAGTCCCAGAGGAGTCTTATGGAAGACTCGCGGAAGAGTCTTGTGGAAGAGTCGCTGAAGTGTCGCCTTAAGAGAGTATAAGAGTTTTTAATTTTTTTGTTTTTGTTTTTTTAATTTTGTCATTCTTTATTTAATTTCATAATTTTTCGACATAACTAAGCTTAAATTTAAAATATTTATTTTCTTTTCCTTCATTTTTAAGTTTTTTTTGTTTCTTATTTATTCTATCCTGCGCATGAACAAATCCAAAAGAATTCGGGAACTTTCATAAACCAACACCTATACAAAAGAAAATTAAAATTAAATTAATTTCAATTATTTATTTTACTATTTTAAATAATACCTTTTATCGTTGAAAATACGTTTTGTATTTGTTCCTCGCCAAGTCAGTTTCATTATTTGTTTCACTTCTTTCACTTGTTTCACATGTTTCTTCTTTTTTTCACAAGGCTCAGGATAAATAGCATCAAACATTCGTTTGCCTTAGATTAGGAACTCATTTTAGTTCCAAAGAATATAAAACAAAAAACAAATAAATAAAACAAAAATAGTTTACCGAACAATTGAAATTTACATATAGATCGACCGCAAAGACAAAAGATCGAAGTCAGACTAAATGAACACAGAAATATTGAAAGACGTTCGGTTGTTACTCCTATTCTCACTCAAATGTAATGCAATTTGTTTTTGTATAACTCTTTTGCTTTCGGACGCATTCTCTGCTTTGCATCTATGTACGGTACTTTAATCCCTCATTCCTTCATTTCCTAGTTTTTAACGCTGCTTAAAAAATCGCCAAATAATCGCCCCCGCGATTCCCAGGAGACTTTTCTTAGGAATTTTCGTAAATAAGTCCTCCACCAATCGCCAAAGCGACTCCCAGGAGATTCTTCTTGGGGATTTTCGTAAATAAGTCTATCAACAATCGCCACCGCGATTCCCAGAAGACTCTTCTTCGGGATTCTCGAAAATTATTTCACCAATGATCGCCAAAGCGACTCCCAGAAGACTCTTTCTGGCGACCGGCGATTCGAGAATCGCCAAATGGTTGGCAGGGATAGAAAATAAAATGTTATAGGTATATCGACGCATTTCCGCGAAAGTATCGTATGTCACTTTTTTCGAAATTGAGATTTTAATGCAAAATTGTTAGGCACCTAATGTCTCACTACCCTGTGAATTATTATAACTGAAAACCCTACGGTTCCGATAAAAATTAAGTTTCACTTTTGTCTTTTCTATAGTGCTTCCTAAGAGATTAAATCACAAAAAAGCTTCTCCTGTAAAATTGGATTTTTCGACATACGATACATTCGCGGACTTCCTGTAGGGACATACTCTCTTTCGACACGCAAAACTTGCTCTCTGCGATCAGCATTAACCGCTTGGTTATGCAGATAGCAATGAGCGCAGTTGGAGAGTGAGAGCTAATTCAAGTGAGCGAGCTTAACAGAGGTAATTTTTTTGTTAACCCTATTTACAGTTCAACAGTATGTTAAGTTTATAATAATAAAATGATATTCATTTAAACCAAAAACCGAATCAAGAATCTTCTTTAATTTTCTTTAAGTGTCTAAATACAGATACCCACCCACAGACTATCCACCCACACATGCATTGTCAACTGCTTAGCTATGCTGGCCCCTGTGCATGTATGCAAATAAGCAAAAACAGGGAACAACTGCTTGGCATAGAATTTCAAATGATCTAATGAAACAACAACAGCAGCAAGGACTCACATAAAAAATAAGTAGAAGCAGGAAGCGGCTGAGGCGGGGCTGAGTGGCAGGAAAGCCAAAGGAAACACACACATCCTAATGTGGGATCCAACACAGCTGGCAGCTGAAGGGTAGGAGGGGGATGAGGAAGGGAAAGGAAAGCCATGCCAAGACGAAAATGAGCCTAAAAGGCGGAGACGGACAAGGCGATAAAGGAAGCGAAGAGCGAAGAAGAAAGGGATTCTTAACAGAGAGAAGACGGGGTTGCAGAGTAAAAGCCACATTAAGAGAAGAATTCAACTGGTGAGAGGAAAGAAAGTGTATTCAAGAGGAAAGTGTTGAAAAAGAGAAAGAAATGAGCCTCAAAAGAGAGTCACCTTATAGATAGAGTAATAGAAAACTAGTTGTAACTTGATTAGATTTCGGAAAATGGCATACAAATTAAAATAAAATATCAGTTTCTAGCTAAAGAAACCCTCCAGGTTGGCATATTATCAAACATTTTCAGCTAACGAGCGTCCAACAAAAATTCGATCCGTATATAGTTAAAGTAAGAATATTGCTTTTCAGTGGAAAACTTAAAACCTTTTTGCCACATCCTGCATTCCCACAGATAAATGTAAACAAATTCGTTGTCCCCTCAACGAAACTGTGGAAATCTTGTTAAATTCACCATCGGTAACTGCGCGTCCTTCCGTTTGGGTTTCTGTTTTCTGTTTCAGCAGCAGAAGAACCCCCCATCCCCATCCCTCCCTTTAACCCATATCGCTGCGGCAGCAGCAGCCTTAACCCGCCAATGGCCAAAGGGGGTTTATCAATGCAGCGTCAGGCGACGCCGAAGGCGACGACCGAAAGCAGTTTGCGGCAAGAGGAAGCTGCTGCTGCTGCGGAGACCGCAGAAACCGCTTTAGCCGCAATAACTGCGCTTGCCACGCCCCCATGCCCACCCCTTTTGCCGCATCATGCACTGGAAACGGCACCACTGAGAGGGAAAAAACGTGCTGCAAGCCCAACATATATACGTGTGTATATATTTTTATATTCTGCAGGAATAAATAATGTCAGAAGTGAAGAGGAGAAAAAGCGGGAATTTAAGGCCAGAAATATGGATTCCATTGTGGGATTAATAGGGGAAAAATACATATCTTCTGTTATGATTTCCATTAAATCTCAGTTAAGCCGCAAATATTTATACAATCGGATCCGGAAATATATAATTTCAGATTGTTATCAGAGCTTCGGTCTGACTATCCACAATTTTAATTTATTCTTCAGTTTATAAATGACTTTAATAAATATAAAATAAAGTCATTTTATGGAAAAGTGCTTGTAAAATGATTTGATAATTATTATAATTATTTGATAACATTGTTTGATAAATTGATCAGCCCATTCTAGGTAATTAAAATAGGACTTCAGTCTATTTTACGATATCTGGTCCCTAGATTTTAGGGTGAATTACAATGTTTATGCAATAGGATACACGAATACTAATATAAGAGCTTTCCACGCACAAAATCCATAGGAAAAATTATTTTCTTTAAGCAATAACCCTCAAAATTTAATTGCAGTGTAAGAATTGCAAAGGAAAACCAGCACAGCGATGCGATTTCCTCGATTTGCAATTGTGGAAATGCAGTATTTGGTCGGGAACAGAGACAGGACAGACAGACATCCAAATGGAGAAGGATTTTGTGGGAAAGGGGGAAACAACTCCTGCGCTTCAAACAGTTGTACATCTTGTCGCGCATTTTCTTACTCCTTTTGCGGCTTTCCTAAGTCCGATCCCCTTCATCATTATCCTGCACCCCTCTCACTTAGTTTCAATTGTTTAAGCCACTTAATTAACTCGTTGCGGTTTCTCTTTCGGCCATTGTTGTTTGACGACTTTTTGGCGGTGCCATGTGAATTATATTTAATAAGCTGCCACTCTGGCTGCTACCCCACCACCCAGCGCCACTACCACCCACTGCGTTTTCATCCATTTTCACCCATATTCCCGTCGCGTAACTGGAGCAGAAATTAGCACAGAAAAGCGCGCCACCCGAATGACAAAAGTGAGGGGTAGCAATAGTGGTGGGAGAGATGGCGGTGAAAATAAATACGACATTCATTTTCCCCAGCCCCTATTTTACCACTCCTCGCCCTCCTCCTCCCTCTCCCACTCTGTGGCAATTCACGGGTTTCCTGCAACGTGAAAACAGCCGGAAAATTATACGAGAAATGTTCCGTCCGGACGTTGGCGGCCAATTGCCACTGACCGAAAAATCGAGTAAATGGCAAAGACAAAGTGCAGTCGGGAAAAGGAGGTGACAAGGAAGCAGACTGAGAGGTAGAAGGAGAACAAGACAAAGGATAGATATAGATACAAGGCAAAAATAATATTGGTTTAGCTTCTCCATTTACCGCCAGAGGAGGTGTAGAACATAAATTCCTTGTACTCCTTCTACTCCTCACATGGCGGTTGAAATGGAATTTTCCGACAGGAAAATATACGGGAAAACATTCCCCAAAAAAGAAGCTGGATAGTCATAGATAACAGATTTCTTACCATATCCTTAGCATACGCTATCTCACCCACAAATAAAATGTCCAACTCACCTGAAAGTAAACAAAGGAAAATGCATTTCGTTTAGTTAGAAAAAGGAAATATGGTTGTTTCATTACAATATAGTACTCTATAGGGTTTCCAAAGCTAAATGTCAAGCCAAATCAAGTAGGAATTATGTGAGAATTAAAGTTGGAAAGGGGGAGCTACTGCTAAGAGCTAGCAGACTCAACAAAAACATAGGGGAAATGAAATACTACACAGAAAAAATTATCGTGGGTAAATCCAACCATTTCGTGGGTTAAAAGGTAACAACCAAAATCTTGGGTTCCATGAACTGTACGCTGCAGTATAACGACGTAACGCGTTACGTAACATGTACTGCTCTACAGTAAATGGAACCACGATTTTGCGGTTAAAAAGCGCCAAACCACGAAAATTGTGAAATACACTATTTTACTATTTTACTGTAGACTACCCCCGACTACAGTAATTGCAGTTCATATTACCACCAAAATAAAACCAAAAATTATTTTAAAATTTTAATAGTATTTTTTTAATTACTTATTCTTTAAAAATATTTACAGAGGGTCTTAATTAATAATATTTTTTTAATTACTTATTCTTTAAAAATATTTACAGAGGGTCTTAATTAATAATATTATGGACTTATATATATATATTTCCTATATGATGAATAAATAAATTAAATATTAAAATTGTAAATTTATTAATAAATAAATATTAAGTCAAACGATGATTATCAATACTCACAAATATATATTAGTCCATATTTCACATCCGAACTGGTACTTTTGTCTCGACTATAGCTTTTCTGAAATAAAAATTGATTTGTTTATTAAAATTAATAGAAAACGGCCAAATATTTTACTTACATTTTGTTGATTCCATTTACATAGTTATGTTTTATAGTTACATGTGTATACTCTCACCTGAAAACAAAATAGAAAAGTATAAAAGATTTAATTATATATGTATATCATAATAAGATATAAAACAAACGGTTTTTGGATGTCAGTGCCAGCTATCTTGCTCGCACTCGCCTGAGATGGTTGCCATCGCAAGTCAACAAGAAGCCAAAAAATACATTTGCATGCATGTACATGTCCGCTGATCGCTATTTAAATTGTAAAATAAAGAGAGGCAATCAAAGATCAGTGCCAAATATAAGATTTTACATATATGCATATATGTACATATGTATATATTTTAATCTGTACACTAACTTTACTTTTAAAAGCGTTACTTCTTGCGATCAGCGGCGTACGTGTACTTGCATATGTACATACATACATATATGTATATGTATGCATAAATACATATACATACATATGTACATTCGCCAATTGCGGATCTTAAAATGATTGTTTGGGAACTTACCGAGAAATGTGGGCAATAAGTCTCTGAAATCCCACTCCTCCAGAAGAAGGAAGGTCAATATCACTCATAACTTTTACTTTTAACTTTTTCACTTCACTTTTCGCTGCACAACTTCTCGAAACCGACGCCGCTTTTTAAGTGTGCCCGAAATCGTTTTTTCAAGAAACGTTTGCAATATACTAGAAGTTTAGAAATATATACCAGAATTATACCAGAAAGTATTTTAGTGGGCAGAAAAAGCAATGGATTTTCATAAAATATTTAATAAACTTATAAAATGTTAATGTTACTTACCTTGGGAATGCAAAAATACATACACGATACCAAAGAAGATAAAGAAACACATAAAACTTTTTACGTAAAACCTACAGTATTTTGACTGCAGCTGACAGTCACGACAGTTCGCAAAGCCAACAACAAAAAACACACAGAATCTCGTACGTAAGGGTGACTGTAATTGACTGTCATATAAACTGTCGTGCAGTCACCAAATCCAACAACAAAATACATTGACAGTAGCTTCACTGTTATTCAACCAAAAGAAATTGTTCATTTAACCCACCAGAATTTTTTCTGTGTACAAATACAAAATTGAAACCTGCAAGCAGGTTAGTTTTCCAAATGCTAAATAACTGTAAATTGCTATCACAACACACAAACACAGCATCCGACTTAGTTTTCGTCTAGTTTTTGCTTTGCAGCCATGCAAATGAAACACGCACAACACAACCCCAAAAACTCCATACAATATTTATAATTATTTTGCATTTGTCAGCTTTCCAGGGAAGAGCCCGAGGGGTTTATTGCGGAGACAGGAAATTAAAACTAAAATGAGCAAAAGAAATAATGAACAACAATCTGGGTCGAAGTCGAAGTTTGATAGACTCCAAATTGTGTGATGATGTGCGTCTAGTTAATGAAATAAAGCCAAGTTTCCTTTATTTATATATCTATAATTTTGGTCTCTTAATTACCTTGTTTCCATATTGTTTTTGTAATTGTTTAAGCAACAATAAGGTCTTTTCTCCATTAACTTAAGCAGCTCAAAACTTATTTGCTGTTCATTTCATATTCTGGGTTTGAATACATATACAATTTTCTATGAAAAAGGTTACAAAGCTTGTCAAAGCAAATGTACATTTTATTTAAAATATATAACATTTTTTTATGATACAAAAATGTTTTTTTATATGTAGAGTAATAGATTAGATAATATTTCTTCTTTAATTTCGAAAACTCCTTAGAATTTCGCAGAAAAACATAACATAAAAGTACTTTTCTATACATAAAGTACTTTTTATGGCCATATAATATCATATAAATATCTGAAAGATCTCTCCCATTAGCCTGATTTGACACACAAATGCCTCAGCAAGAGCAGATGGTGGCCGCCAACCTCATTATACATAGCTCCTGGCCATCATGTGAATCTAATGGAATCTTATGACCGAAAATGTGTCTACAAATTTGCAAAGATGTTTGCGCAACTGATGAAGCCGCAAAAACAGCAGCAGCAGCAGCAAGGACATTCCATGATATATGGAATAGAGATACATGTACAAATATGTATATTTATATTTACATTTATATATATTTTTTATTTAGATACACACAGCCGTCACCCCGCTGCTTTCTATGCGTTATGATTATATCTTAATGAATGTTTTGGGGCCAGGACACATAAATCAAATTGCGAAAACGCCACAAGCAGTTGGACAAAAGGACAAAGGACCCGCCCCAGCCAGAGAGAGAGAGAGAGAGAGCGCCTACGAAAATGAGGCAAACAAGCAAAGGGCAAACGAGTGGAAAGGCTGAAGAGCGGAAAAGTGGGAAAGCGGAAAGCCAAGGGTGGGGGCGAGGACGAGGAAAACTCGGTCTAATGTTGGCGTTGACGAATGCAAAATCATAAAAACGCCAACTCGAGCTCCTTTAACGCACTTAGCAACACGACAGCTTGGCAAATGTTTGGCTTTCTGGTTTGATTTCCATTTTCGGCTGTTAATGTTGGTAAAAAAAAATATATATATATATATTTATATATATCTTATGTATCTTATTTGCCTTTGACTATGCCTTCATTTAAGTGGTCAGCCCTGCAGCTGAAAGCAATCCGATCTTATACAGAGATCTCAGAGTGTAGGAGTTCATTGGGAGTTCAATGGAAACCCTCGAGCTTGCCATGTAATTGCCCAAATCTTGGCAGTTTCCATTTGCAGCGACTCCCACTTAACCCGGATAAATCCTACTCTATCTCTCTCTCGCTCTCTCGCTCTCTCTTTATCTCTGTGTCTCCCCTCCTTTTCATTTTTTTAAGTGATATCTATGGACCAGCTCGCTTAATGGAGTCCACACCCTCCTCCCGGGTACCCTATAGGGTAGGAGGGCCTTCGCTTCAGTCTAAATTATGCACAGCTGTGAGTTATTTAAGCGTAAACTATACACACAGCAGGCGGCGTTGACAACGTTGCGTATACGCAATGTCCACAGCAGACACTCTTGCATTTGCCCTTCCTATTTTGAACAATTTCCCAGGCCTTTTCACAGCAATTGTAAAGCTGCAAATAGAAATAAATGTCATTGTCGGTTACACAGTAGTATCCAAGTGTGTTTTTGTGTAACTGCCTTCAATAGATAAAAGTAGATTGTTCTGCCTTTGCACCACACGGAAAAAACTATGCAAAAAAATAAAACAAGAACATACAGTGGCAAAAGAATCAAATAAATAAAATCAAAGGCAACAAAATAAAAAAAAAAAGAAAAAGAAATTCACGTCTGCGGCAAAAACCCAGAGCCGCTGCGCGATCACAAAAAAATGGAAAGAAATGGCAACAACTTTTAAAACTCATTAAAATTAATGAAAGCCACGCACTTCAAGCTCAGGCCCAGAAACAAGAGGCGGAGGGAGGCTTCCAGTGGCTGCCGCAGCCTCTGCCGCTGCCTCTGCTTGGAGATGCACATGCAATGGCGCCTGTAATTATACAAGTGAGCAAGCATATTGCAACGGAGCCCAGTCCCCTCCGGAATACGTTGCTTGAAAGTTCATTAAAACAAATTAAAAAGCAAGGAGAGAGCGAGCGCAAAAGGCACACCGAAGTGGGAAAATTGTCGGGACAAACGTGCCGGAAACTAGGCAATAGGTTCCTCCTTCCTGCTCCTGCTCCTGCTCCTTCACCTCCCTTCTCCAGCGATTGCATTCGCTGCAAGCGTATCAAATGATAACGGCAAACAAATAGCTGAGATGCTCTGAGGTCACAGTAACAGAGGCAAGAAGGCCAATGTGTCAGGAGGTTACCAAGGTACCCCCCAAAAAGGGGGCCAACTTCAATTTGAGGTGAGTTTACCAGAGAAAATTACAAGAAAATTGGAGGCAGGCAGAGATAACGAGGAAATAGAAGAGAAATGTAAAATAGAGAGAGAAAAAAAATAATGCCAAGCAAATGGGAAAGTGTGTACAACACTTTCTCAATTAGTTTTTTAGCTGAACAAGCGGACGGGAATTTTGCAATTACTTTTAAAATGTAAATAATTCAATTGCTTACTGAAAAAGAGAGAATACAAGTTAAAGAGTAATGAGAAGAAAGTGGAAAAATGCTTAAAGAAATACAGAGACAAATAAACAAAGCGAAAGGAGAGAGACAGAGCTAAGAAAATGCATTAATACAACAGAAGAAAGGAGGAGGGAAAAGCGTAGAAAAAGCAAAGAAAATGCGAAAAAAATGATTATAAAGCAGTGGACTTCCTAATTGATTTCAAAATGCATTTAATTCCGCTTCCCAGAAAGGCCATAGCTAAGGAAATGAGAGAAAACAGAGAGCAGAGAGCTAGGACTCTCTGAAGTAGCAGTTACCGGATACGATATGGAATCTTTGCCTCGAGATTTACATAACTATTCCCAAAACGGATATTACGTATACGCAGAGTGTACACACACACAAACAGACTGGCACGTGGCAGGCCCAAGAACAACCAAAAATCAATCGCATAAACTAACCATAGGCAAGGTCGCACACACACACACAGACTGAGGCTACACTATACTACTTCCCATGCATAATCGAGCAACGTCAAACAAAATTTCACTTGCCGGCCTAAACAGAGACGTTGTCCAAAACTGACAATCACAAGGGGGGTCGTCCAAAAGGGGCCGGAAGCAGCAACATTTTGACAGCAATCTAGCAAGCACATGAACACGCACAGTGGCCCAACGAGAGGGAGAGGGAGCTCTCCACTGGCCACAATTACACACAGCACCAAGGAGAAGAAAGGAGAAAGGAGGCCCAGGCGCCCAAGGACCCAAGCGGGGTAATGGCTCCCATAGTGTGTAGTCTAGTGTAGCGTAGTAGTGGGGTGTAGTGTGTGCTGTTGCAGGGGCAAAGTCAACAAAGCGCGTAATTTACATTTAAGAACTGCCGCAACAAAGAACAGGAAGCAACAACAACTGGCAACTAACACGAACAATGCATTCAAAATGTTGCTGCTGTTGCAACCAGCTCTCTGAGTGAGCGAGGGGTTGGAGGGGCGAAGGGCTGAGGGCTGAGCGAAGTGCAACACTTGTAGCTAAATTATTTAATTATGATAATCAAGAGATAAGGGGTGCAGAGGGAAGAGAGAGGCTGCCACATGTCAGGGAGTTAAGGAAAAAGTGAGAGTAACTTTAAGAAATTAAAAACTGTAGAATTGTAGAAAATTCCTAATATATATACAAAATCAACGGGAATAAGTATAATTTAAAGAGTTTAAAATGTGAATAGTTAATGTCAAAGTTTCTATAGGATATCATTTATCGAATTTGTATAATTTTAGTTACTATTGAATTTTTTTTTTGTAATCTTAGCTTGGCATTTTCAATACAATATGGGCTTTCCAGCATTTCGTTTATTATAAATTTATAATAAATTTATTTGAAATATTTAAATAAGTAATTAATGCGATTAAGTACAACTTGGAAAGCTAAAAAGGTCTATATATCTATCAAGGTTTTTTATAAGATTAAAAGCTTTTCCGTTTTCTGTTCAAATTCCATCGCTTCAAAATGAAGTAAAAGGAACAATAATAAAAGGTAATAACAAACATAAGTAAAAAAATATAAATACACAAAAATAATTTGGAAAATAAATTGGAAACTTAATTAGAAAGTATACACATATCATATAGAATAAAATGCGAATAATAAACCTAATTTAATTTAAATGGCACAAATATTTCGCATTTTGCAACGCCAGCAAGTATGCAATGACTTTTAATTCGTTCTCGATTATAGCCCCCCTTTCATCTCCCTCTCTCCTTTATCCAGTTTCAAGGGGTTAGGAGATAATGGAATGCAAGCACTGTGATGCAGAAATTCCACATGGCCATGCAGGAGCTCCGCCTCAGACCCCCGAGAAGAATGCCTGACACAGTCGCAGGATGGGGACGAGGGACATAGAGCTAACGAAATGCAAAATGCAATTTTAAAGCATACTTCGAGGGCAACGAGCAGAAGCACACACACACACATACGCACATACATGATGAGGGCCATGAAACTACTTGTTTTTTCTTGCTTTTAGTGCTTTCTTTTTGTTACAGTTTGCTGGCGCTTTGTGGTGCGGCAGACAAGCGTGGATTTTAGCATAGTAATTAAAGTCTAATGGTTAACTGAAGCCGCCGCAGGGCCGCACAACACACGCACACTCGCAAATGAGCACATAGGAGCGTGTGTGTGCGTGTAAGCCTCCTCTCCTGTCGCATGCAACGCTGGGCTTTAATTAATGTCAATGCTTGTTGACAACTCTGCAAGCGCCGAGACGCGGAACAGAGAAGCGGCAGAATGTGGCAGAACTTTTTGCAAAAATTCATCTAAAATCTAAACTCGGGTCTTGGCAAAAAGATCACGGCCATGGCAAACGCAAATGCAAACGCAAACCATTGAGACCAAAAACAGCAAACAAAAAGCACCAACAAAGGTACAGATACAGATATAGAGAAAAGAGCTGTAAATAGAAACCAAAAATAAAAAAAAAAATAAAAAAATTTCTAAAAAGCAAAGTTCACAGATGGAAAAACTCATTTGTTGCCTCGGCACAAAAATTTTCCTGTGGTTGTATTTTCGAGAAAATTTCATAACTTGGAAGGGCTGAGAGACCGACCGAGTGAGCATGCGAGTTTGCTGACAATTTCCCAACCATTTACTGCCGACCTTTTGTGCATTTTAATTTGAACTCTAAACAAATAAACTTTGGCGAATGCTTTAAAAGGATTTCGTACAGAGCTAGAAGCCTGGTTATAATCTTTGCTTTCAAATAATTTGTACAAAGCTAGGAGCCTGCATTTTAACCATTTCCTTAATTATTTTTACTACCTAAAGCTGATAAATATTTAAGGAAATAACTCGATTCAAGTAAAATGGGTTTCTGCAAGCGATAATTATGTCAATTAAGAAAGTCAGTGAAAGTCAGCCAGTCAAAGGAAATCACTTCTCGATGCAGCAATCCCATCAATTATTGAGCCAGCCCTCATGAGCCCTTAATAAGCAATCTGTGCGTCAGTTGGATTCTGATTCAGCTTCAGCTTCATCCCTTCGAGGGCCTGCACTTAACTCCACTTCACTTCAATCAATCAAAATGCACCTCAATCCCAGTATAATCCACACATACGAGCACGCACAGGAGAACGACGATGTCATATTTGCCACACACACACCGGGCGGGGAGGCATTCATTATGCAGCTTTGCAAGGGGACACCAGGGACTGGGTACTGGGTACCTGGTAAATGCAACCTGGAAACTGGGTAACTGCAGCTGCAATGGCTACTGACTTTCGCAGCTCTGATTTATGCGCGAACACGTCGACAAGTCGAGGGACCCGGTTCTGGTTCCGGAGCTCGTGTAATCAGCGAGAGGGCCAACGGGGCTTGTTGTCATGTTGTCGACTTTGCTAAGACAGAGCTTAGCTAATTGTGAAGAAACACAGAGGAGAGGACCGAGACCAAGACGGAGACCAAGACGGAGACCAAGACGACGGCAGAAATGTAGACGTAGAAGGCCGAGAAGAAATCAAAGGCAAAAGCCGTAGCAAAGTTTCGCAACAAAAACTCATTAATGAGCCGACAGCTGGCTGAGAAATGGGTCACAGACACGCACACACACACACACACAGGATGACGCCCAGGATGTTGCGATTGCGAGGATGAGAGGCGGTCTTGTAGCCGTTGAGACCCGTCAAGAGCCTGGCAAACAGTTGCATTCTAATGAAGACATACACCAAACACACACACACATACACAAATCAGTTGAGCTAATTAGGCCTGGACCGTCCCAAAGGTAAGGCCAGCCAGCCAGCCAGCTGTGGATCTCCGCCAATTTGGCCATATTTTCTGTCTCAAGACTCTCGCTCTCGGACTCAGTTCGCTAAAATGAATTTAAATGCCTAGCAAAATGATGTCGGTCGCAAAAGTTTGAAGTGAACTTCAGGCTAAGCAGCCGAGTGGCAGCTGGGAAAACCTTTACCAAAGCAGAAAGAACAGGTACCGCTAGATACCTGTTACAAAATTAACTTTAAAGTTTTTGTGATATATCATAAGGCATTATCATATGGAAATTGTGACTTAAAATTATAAAACAAAACAGCAATTTACCTTAGGCATTATCACAAAACTTTTCAATTTGGAATTTTTGTAAATGAAATTTCGGAAAAATTATGCGGAAAAGAAAACTTTTTTTTGCTTCGGATTTAACCCAATAAAGGCAAAGTTTATATATACATATATATATAGAACATTTCCTCCTCCTGACTGTCATTAGGTTTGATGAGACGACCTCGACCCAGCTGATCCCTCGATGATCCCCGGCTATGGTTCTAACTTTGATCTACTAAGGAGGCAGCTGCAGAGAAGGAGGGAGCAGGAGCAGGAGCAGGTCCTTGAGGGAATTGCGTAAGACTTGGCGTTGCCATTAGAGTTGCCCGAGCTTGCCTCCTGCGGGGTATAATGAATTTAAATGTCGCACAAAAGTATGCTACACCGAAATGACATTACGTATACGCACGGGCCGCGGCCACATCGCACATCCGCCCCGTTGGCCGAGGGCAAAGTTTACAGTTGCCAGTTTTGTGTTCCTCTTTCGCTGTCTACCGTTCCCCTTCTCCCCCTTTCTGCTCCCCCTTCCTTATCCGTTATGCTCTGTACAGCTTTCGGTGAGTGTGTGTGTCCCTGTTTCTATCCTTGTCTCTCCTCGGCTGCCTCGCTACATTCAAATTCATGGCGACGGCCGCCAGGTGGCGGGCTGCATGTGTCAAACGGCGCGCGGCTCATTTCGGGGAAAATTGTGTGGGCGTGGTGCCCAGGAGGGGTGGGAGAGGGGGGTGGCAAAGTGGCGCATACAAACAACTTGCAACAACTTTGTGCAAAAGTTTTTTTCCTTCTCGCCATCGTCATCGTTGTCGTCGTCACAATTTGCGTTTTTTGCTTGCGCACTTTTTGGCATTACTTCAGTGCCACAGCGGCCACGCCCCCTCCCAGCTCCCAGCTTCCAGTCCCCCTCTCTCGCTCCTCATGCAAATAAATTCAAATATGCGCTCTGCGCCCGCAGGTTAAATAAATTTGCGTCGTCCTAGCATGCCATTCCCTACCCCTACTCCATCCCAATCCCAGTCGCATCCTCCTTCCTTCCCGAAAATCCCATTTTCATCCACGACGGCCACCTCATCATCATCATCATCCATCCGCAGGGCGAGGAGCTGGGTCCCAGCTCAGGTTGCGCTTTCGCTCTGAAGGCTCCCCGATCTTTGTGCACTGAAATTTATATGGAATAGAATTAAATTTACACTGCCGCACGGACCAACCACCCCCCTTGCCCTTTCCCTTTGACTCCAGCGAAGCCATTTCAACTGGCAGCACATTATGCGGAATGCCGAAACAAAAGTGGACGCTGGACGTTGGCCGCCGGACACCCTGGGCACTATGGCTGTGGTGTACAGTTGATCCTGTTCTAGCTAGTTTGGAGGATTAAGTTGGATCTCATGTGTCAGCTACTAGATCATTAAAAGCTCAACTAGAAATCTACATTTTATTGCATAAATAATTAAATGGGCCAGAGGATTTGGAGCTGTATTAGTACTAGCTCATTATTTTATGGCAACGAAACAGTATGAATTAGTAATAATATTACTCAACGAATACTATTCCAAAAAACGTCATGGGAACAAACATACCCTAGGCAACAACCATTAACACTGCGACGAACGAGCAAAGACGAGCAAAACAACGAGAAGAGACAACGAGAAGCCAGAGTAGGCAAACGACGCTGGGGTAAACCTGAAGTAAATGAGATAGGTAAGCAGAACGACGAGTAAGCAGAGCCGCGAGTAAGCAGAAAGACGAGTAAGCAGAACAAACAGTAAGCAGCACAAGAGAGAATACACTGTAAGGAAAAAAGACCGATAAGCAGAGACAACAAAAACAATAACAATAAAAGCAAACCGACGAGTAAGGAGCCAACGTGAAGCTCTATGAGAAACCTCCAGTAATAATCATATTATATAAGAACATACACTTGGCTATAAATATTTTCATCCATTATTATTTACTTCTTTTTGAATTAAACCCAATTCAGCAGTCAAAAGAGTCTGTCTCTGGCATCAATATTCCCTCTAAAAATTTTGTTTATTAGTCATGCTCACTCCCCTGTTGCCGTTGTCCACTTGCAATTGATATCTGTGAGCGGGGAAATAACTTATTCTAATTTATGGCAACCCCACGCCGCCTCGGGCATTGGAATTCCCCGGCTCCGCGACCGTAACTCTCACCTGTTTGATATAGAAAATTTACATATAAAACGGGGCCAGGCCGGAGTCCCGGTTCCCGGGGATTTCGCTTCGCTGCCGAGAGCCCCAACAACAATATACATAATAAACATCTCATCAACTTCTAAGCGAAGCCAGCAGAAAAAAAAGGAGAAGTGAATACACTTTGCGACTCGAAATTGAAGAGGGTTTGTGTGTGTGCTGTGTGTGTGTGTTAGCCGGGTGGCAATGGCATCGAGTGGAATTAGGGGTTCCTGGGATGGATGGGCGGTAAAATTAGGCAAACGTTGAGAGTTCGAAAACCAGGCAAACATTTCACAAAATTAAACACAAAACACTCACAAGCAAAGCGAGGGAAATCGATGGAAGAAAGATAAACATAGGGAGAGAGCGAGATCGAAAAAGGGGGAAAACTGCGAAAACTGAGAGCTGGCTTCTATTTTCCTTTCTTCAAAACTCAAACACGAGGCATCGCGTATACGCTGGGTCTTTCCGCTTTCCACATACATGGGGAAAAATAAGAATAAGTGATATTTTAATTAAAACTCTATTTCTGACTTAATTTAGTCACCTTCTGATACTTATAGTTCTCTCTTATGGCTCAATATTGCTTTAAAATTCCCTTTAGTAAAAGAAATCGTTGAAACCTATTTTTGTTCGCTGTGCAGTTACCGAAAAGTATACGCAGTCATACGAGCTTGATTCAATAAACCCGAAAAAGGGCACTGGAGCGGATGGTTGGAAGAGGGGAAAAGGCACACCAGGACGAGGATGGAAACGAGAGGGAAAATCCCTCTAAGCGCAAATGAGCACATATCATGATAGAAGTGGCTAGATGGATGCTGAATCGCATCGCATCGCATCGCATCAGATGGTGGCACCCAACGAATGCGCGTTTTGCAATCACTTGCAGTATAAATCGATTAAGCCATCTTAAATTTTTCATATCCCAGCATGGCAATCCCATGGCGATTGGTCAGAATGTCAGTGTGAGCGTTCGAGAATATTTAACCCCCCCTCCCCCCACTGCTGCAATTTCCATAACGAAACTGAAAAGTCCCGAATGTTGACCCAGGCCCACTCACTGGCCACTGATGGTCGTTTGGTGGGTCGGTTGTCCTGGCAACTCTTTCTTTCCTTTTCCGCCTGACCCAAAAGCCAGTCCTGGCATCTGGTGGCAGCTGTTTGCACTTTGCGCATTTGACGAGCAAGTATTCCCCTCGGGCAACTGCGAAATTATTTCGAATTTTTACGTATATCGGAATGCAGAGGAATATATATATACATAGCTATCCATTTGAATATCCATTCATTCCATATCCAGTCACTTGAGCAATTAAGCGCACAACTGGCAAAGGATTGGTTATGCAGCGGCGGGAGAGGGGCAGCACCATCGAATTTGCCACCTTTGCAGCTGTCACAAATCTCTTCAAAAAGATGCCAAAAATTTTTGAACCGGGACAATGTGCAATTAAATTTCAGTCTCGACCACTACACGTCCTGCAAAGTGACACACAGCTATAGATATGGATAGGGATACAGATACAGATACATCTAGAGCTATGGATACAGATACAGCCAGAGATTCAGATACAAATACAGGATACATATACATCTACAGACTACGATTCGCAAGCAGCATCCTGTAAATGTATCCGCATGAGCATCTGCATCTGCATCTGAATCTGGGACCTGCATATGCGAATCAATCATGTAATGGCATTTCGTGTGGGAATACAATCCACTCAATGATTTATTGCCAGCACACACGCTCACACGCTCGCCAAGCAATTGAGTTTTTGATTTTCGAATTTTTGATTCCTGCCTCTGCCTTTTGATTGCCGGCAATCGAATATTAGGGAATGCCATGGAATACCTAATGTCCGGCTATGAGGAGAATTTCAAATTCTACTTTCCTTTTCCCGCATTTAAATCTGCAGTCTAAGCCTTTTGAGGTCATTTATTTGGCCTTTATTCCCTCAGTTATTGCTCAGTTCTGATTGCCATTTTTAATTATATACAACACAAAGCTTAAAGGGGGACAAAGAAACTATTGGGTTACATAAAGAAGGAGAGCATATGGACGGACGAAACAGATTGCTATATAATTCCATTTTAATTGAAGTGAAATTAAAGTCGTTTAAATCTGTAAAGAGGCCTTGAAGTGTGACAAAAGTATGTGAAATATGCATATTTGTCTACCTATTTATATATTTATATTTATACATATTAAAGAAATACAACTTTTTATTATATTTTTAATTAATACTCTTTTTCTCTAAAATTTTTCGTACATTTTAAAGCCTTGAAATAACAATATTTGTCTACCTATTTATATACTTATATTTATACATATTAAAGAAATACAACTTTTTATTATATTTTTAATTAATACTCTTTTTCTCTAAAATTTTTCGAACATTTTAAAGCCTTGAAATAACACATTTGAGAGGGTATTCCCTTGGCAATTAAAATGCAATTATCTCAGTGAATATATATCCCTCTCAGCTTGGATTCGGAAAAATGTATCCCTAACAGGTTGCGCAGGACTTGGGAAAAGGGTCAAAGCCAATCGACTAACTCAAGCTTAGCTTCGTGCTAGATTCATGAGCGGTTCCACTGTGGTTTCATCGGAGGAGTATGCTGCTCCTGGTTGTCACTGCTCCGTCGTTGCCTTGGTTATTAAACTGCTCGGCACGTTGCGGTTAGCCAACAGCGCTGACGACGTCGTCGACTAAGCCAAATAAGCAATTTAAAAGCCACAATGTCAGAGGAAAGCCGGTTGGGTCTGCGGCCAGGCAAAAACATGGCTGTCTGGATGCTGGAGGTAGGGACTCTGAAAGCAGAGCGAATCCCAATGCAACTGAGTTCAAAAATGAGGCAACCTAATGGCAAATGAAACATGTGATTTATCTGGAATATTATTTTAACCAGATAAAATCTATATATAAGCAAGTTTAAATGTTAACGCTTTGATGAAATAAGGCCGCCTTTTCCTGCTAACAAGCCTTGTTTATTATTATTATTATTATTTTTTTTTCTTGTGTTTTTCAAAACCCATTTAACGACCGAAACGATCATTTGTTGCGAAATTCAATACCGAGTAAATTTGATAACTCAAGAAAACTCATTTTTCCCGGAATCTGGCCTATGCCATAGCCTCCCTCCTGCCGGGGTTTTGCTGTGACTAAAGTTCAGGCCCCCTACAAAAAAAAATAACGAAAACCCCTTGGTGAGGGAAAAATCAATAAACGAAAATTGCTGAAAATAAAAAGAAGACGCAGAAATATCACAAAAGGGAGCCAGGAGCAAGTGCTTCTCCAAACATACATACATACATACGGTGGGCTCCTTCTCCGGCAGCGACTTTCATAATTCGAGGACCTCGCAGGAGGTGGCACAACGTGGGAGCTGTGAGGCAACTTTGCCTTTTGTTTTTGACGCCGTAATTCGCTTTTTATGGCCAACTCGCAGCGCAGTCGACGGCGGCGTCGATGGAGATAATGCTGCAAAGGACCCGGGAAAGGGAAAAGACAGAGACAGGGAATAAGGATATAGTCCGGGAGTCCGGGATGAGCATTGGCAGGACACAAAGGGCTCAAAGTTTTGCTTTATTGTTTCTAAAATGTGCTAAAGCAAAATAAACAAAAGAGCCGCCAAAGACAGATGCTCAAAGGTTGGTTGGTATGGGATCCTGGATTCGGCATGTGCTGGATTCACCATAAAAAACTTACTTGCTCGGTTGGTTGGTCCAAAAAATAAAAAAAAGGGTGAAATGAAAACATCAGCGGGCCCAAAGTCAACCCGAAAACTTAACCCCCGCCAAATCCATCTCTCAGTATTTTTGTTTACTTTTTTTTCCAGCTCCCTGATGTTGTTTTGTTTTTTCTTTTTTTCGGAGGACCATTCTAATGAAAACATTGCGTGAAAGTGAGAACTAAATATTAGGCAAACAAAAAGCCAACACTCGCACGCACACACACACACGTGGAATAAAAAAAAAATATATAAAGGCAAAAAAGGGTTCAACTCCTCGGGAGGAGCAAACAAAAACCCGGCCACAAAAGGGGAGGACACAGTGTGGAAACGTGTTTGTCATATGCAAAACAAAACAAAAAACCAGAAAAGTGAAGGGAGAAAGGTGGGGCAGGGGCAGGACTAAGCGAATGGCAAGTGAAGCGAAGACAGTAAAGTTCTGCAAGGATTTACGGAAATCCTTGCCTTGGTCAGGTCTCATTTTTTCTCATTTCCAGCCGCCCTTAAACCGCCCCCAAAGAAGAAGCAAAGAATTAATTACAAATATTTAGCAACGGGTGCGGTTGAAAGGATAATGGTAGGGGAGAAGGAGAGAAAAAAGAAAGGAAACCCGATATCTTAGGTGGTATTTAACCTCAAACTAGTCCCAAAGCTAGGAGACAACGAGGCTTGAATCTTAAATTACCCAAACAAATACAGACACATACAGTAATTCAAAGCGCAGATGGGGATGTATATCGGGGGAAGTCCGATATATCGACACAAAAAGCTCGAAAATAAAGTAAATATCAAATTTTATAATATCAAAAAGTATAATACTTAAGGTTAACATATCAATATTATCAGGCAATATTAGAATCCGAATTAATACAATATTATTTCATATATATATCCGATATATCAAGCAGAATATCGATTATGACACATATATCGCACCGTTATATTATCGATTTATGTATATATCGACTATTTATTCATATAAATTTAAAAAATGTAATTATATGAATTAATATAATTTTATAATATTGATATTTTTTAATATTAACAACCGATACAGCGATAAAAAAGAAGGATACCTAAACATTAATAGTATATCTAAATATTATTAATATTAAATAATACTATAAATAATATATTATTTATGTATATCTTATTGTATTTATTAGAGTATAAATAGCACAAGGAGGCCTTATATTCTTGTATAATTTTCACTAGTTCTTCCACACACTTCGGCACCTTGGAGCTCTAACAAAACAAGTACTGTTCACCATTTATTATATAAAAATGAGAAAACTTTGCATTCCAAGTTATCCACTTTTGGTCTCCTTATTGCGACATTATTTGCAATTTGAATGCAAATCCCGGCATATCCTGCCAGGTGCCTGCTGCTTGCTGTCGCCAATTCCTTTGTAATCACTGGTGGTGGTGGTGGTGCAGCAGCAGCAGCGTGTATTTTGGCTTCGGTTTCGGTTGCAGGTCCTAGCCAGTGCGTGTGAGTCACACCGCAACTCCACTGACCGCCCGCCCACATTGTCGCTCGTCCTTTGCCCCGCATGGGTGTGTGTGTGTCCGTGTCGGTGCTGTCATGTGTGACGCGTGGTTAAAAATTTGATATCCTTGAGCGACTAGGCAAAAACAATGCCCCAAGTCCCCAACCCCATCCGTATTCGTGTTCAGAGAAAGGAAGAAAAAGAAGAAAAGTGGAGAGTATATAGAATAAAAAGTAATTTGAACGTGCTGCCTTGTGGGAGGAGGAGCGAGCCGAACTTGAAGGACGACAACAAATTGGATCGAAAACCAAGTCAATTGAGAGCCCCGAAAAATCAATGACTTGTGTGGGTCAGGGCAGGATATATCCACATACTCAGACACACACACTTATACTCGTGTCATATATAAAACTCTACTTTAGGCCCGGCCTCAATGTAATGTAATTTCAGCTCCAAACTTAAGCTTAGGGAGCTCTCTCAGCCAGAACTGATTGGAAATTATAAGTGAAAGGCTGCTGCCAACAAAACTTGATTTAGAAAGAGGGCTGCCTCGTCGTCCTTTGTGTGCCGCTCCGGAATTGTTCTTCATGATGATATCCAGGGGATAACTCACAGTTTCTTTCTAATTTCGCAAGTTGCGAAAGTCGCATCAAGTTTTATTTCCCTTCGTGGCAGCTCCTTCTCAAGTCCACCAGTCCACCAGTGCATTGCCATATATATCCTGGCACCCCGTTCCCCGCTCGATTTGAACGATTTATATGCGCTGCACGCAGCAAGCGAAACATTCGGGAATAAGAGAGAATAATGCACTGAGAAATATATTTTCTCATTTAGATTAATGCATTCTTCATAGATTTTCTTAGCATTTTTTGAATTAAATAGGATATCCTGTTAAATAAATGGCTTTATTTTATGGTGAGCTACCGAATTTTGCAAGGGTATACAAACTTCGGCATGCCGAAATTAGCTTCCTTTCTTGTTTTTTAATAATATTTAACAATGTCAAAACTAATTATTGAAATGAAGTATATATTTTTATACTTCTTAAAGAAATATAGAAAACTTAAATCATTCTACAATTCACCCAGTGCACGAATGGGGCCAACCGAAATGGCAAACCAAAATGACCAAAGTGCAGTGGAATTGGGTTTAATGTAGCAGGTGAATTGGTTGAATTGGGGGATAGGGTCACTCGCAAACGCACACAGATATAGGGTAGGCGGCAGGGGACTTGCCTCAATAAATAATATTTCTCTGCAAGTTTTGTGTGTGTCCAGCCAGTGTGACATTCCAGCCAGGATATGCCGGGATGCTGCCAGCCCTGGGGCACGGCTCCTTATTTGCTCCGGCTCCTGATTCCGTCGTCCACATTTTTATGGGCAAATGCAGTGGCATGTTTCGCATAGCGTGTGCAACATAAATTCACTTACCTGTCTTACACTCACACGGACAAAAGACAAACAGACACACACACAGACAGGTGCAGGACACGTGTGCGAGCCTCGTAACCGTTGCCGTTGGTTTATGGAAATTAAGCAGGTTTTATATTCTCGCAGGCAAAGCGCTCTGAGGGGGCCGAGGTCATCCTGCTCTCTCCCCTTACGCCATTTTAACGGAAATGTTGCGAAAAAGGGCATAACAATAGCCACTGAAAATGAAGCATCCAATTCGAGCCAACAATATGTGTGCTAGCCAGTGCATATTGGCCAGAAGGGCATATAATACCGAAGCCAAAAAGTGGTTGTTAAATGCGGGATTACTTGCTAAAACATTTAGACCATAAATGGGGAGTACTTGCAGCTAAAAAATAAAATGAAAGTGTAAACTCCGACCTTGCAACTAAATAACCCTGTAAATAACCATATTTGGCACAGAAAAGCCAAGAAGCTGCCGCCGAAGCACACTCCAAATACACACATATACACTTAAATACGCAAATGCACACCTCGAGTGTATATTCCACTTCGGTGCTGGCTCCGCCAGGATGTCCCACTTGGTCCGCTGTTGTTTTTTGCCATTTCCCAAGCACAATGCTGCCGAGCCCCCCACGTATTTGGCTATAGCAAACATTTATTGCTCCTCCAGCTGCAGCAAGGTGGAGTGTGCGTGTGTGTGTGGAATCACCATACAAATGTAGCGAACAATAAGGACAACAATGGCCAGAACAGAAACAGAAACAGGAACAGAAACAGGAACAGGAGCTACAGCAACAACGTCGACAACGATGGCGACAATTGCAACGTGTCAAAGCGACGTTCATAGCATATTAGTTAAGCACACACACGGATGCATACACCGGCACACGGGCCGTATGCGCAACGTTTTTCCACTCACAGCGAGCGTCGAGCGTCAAGCCATATGCCAACATCCGGACTTGGCCACACACACTCACTCAATGTAAGAGCCAGAGCCCACTACCCACAGCCCACAACTAACACGGCCAGAAAAACTCACCACCGAGAGAGCATCATTTTATTCTTTTCAGAGTGTGATTTATTCAGGGCAAAGCCACAAAGCCCATTTGCATTCGAAAACGCAAGCTCAATATCTTTGACATTTTATTGGTATTTACGATTGATGCACTTAAATTTAGCCAAATGTTTGGTATTTCTTTTCAGTGCATTGGGAATAACGAGAAATGGATCATTTCTGAGCCCCCTTCAAAGGCAGAGGGAAATCGGAATCAGAATCAGATTCGAAATCGGAATCAAAATCGGCACAAGAAGTGGGACCAATTACCAAGGAAACTCAAGTTCAGTTCGGCAGCTGTTGCGGTCAATTAATGAAGCCTGACGGCGACCAGGCCCTAGGACACTCCAGATTGTGCTGGGACGTCGACTGGGTATAGGGATTATCGCGGAAAGGACTAAGACAATTGCAACACTTAACAAGCTAAATTCGGCACGCCGAAGTTTGTATACCCTTGGAGGTTACCTAGGATGGTAACCTAACCACTAAAATCCACAAATATAACCTGTATAATCAATCAACTTAATCAAGGCATCAAGGAGCGATCTTATCCCGCTGCTAAGGTAGCTTTATAGAATAGAATTTTTATATCCAAGAATCTCGGCAATCGAAGAAATTAATCATCGATGAATCTCAGCCAAGTCTGCGGAGTATAGATGAAAGGTAACAGAGTGTCCTTTACGGCGGTTAAGCCGTAAAAACGAGAAACAAGAAAGAACGCTTCGGCGAGCCGAAGTTTTGACTAAAATTATAATACCCTGCAGGGATATAAAAAGCTCTCTGGAATAGGAAATTCCGAACTCAGGAATCGACAATTAACTTTGATTTTTCAGCTCCTGGAATTTAAAAAATTAAACCAAGTTTAAAAATATAATAAATTCCTAGATTTATCTCCATGTTTGCTCCAAGAACTAAGCTTAAATTACTTCTATGTTAACTGAAATTACTTAACCATGTTCGGGATCATTAAGAACACATCTAATTAGCAGTTTCCTCTGCCCAATCAAAGTCCTTTTTTTGTGTGTTTACATACAATATATGAGAAATATATATATGTATGTGTGTATATGTGTACATTTAATGCGGCAAGACAGACTTTCCTTTACTTTTTAGTGGCAATGACGACGACGACGAGTCGAGTTGGGGCTGTAACCCCATTAAGTCATTTACTGTCAAGTCGAAAGCAATGACTGACACTGAATTTGTTGCTTTTTCGGGGTCGCAGGAAGGAGGGGTTAAAGAAGGATTGAAAACTAATTAGTGACAAGCCAATGCAGCCATCAAGTTAATGCAATCAGAGACGACTTTGTGTGTAGGTGTGGGTGTGGGTATGTGTGTGCGAGGGGGACTAGTGTAAATACACTTCGATTAACGCTAAATTAGCTCTCGCTGAACTGAACTCAACTGAACGGATCGAACAAAAGCCAGAACTGTCTGTCACAGGATGGTTGGGTTAGACTGTGATGGCTGGGATGATGATGATGATGATGATGAAGATGACGATGACGACGACGACGAGAGGGCTATGACGACAGCAAGCAAAGAGCTGGAAATGGGGAAGTGGAAAGTGGCTGTGGTGGTAGGGAAGGGACTCACTTATCTTACCACTGGCTCAGCTCTTTGTGCATTGTCAGCCCCATTGGCCATGGCGTGGCGTCCAATGCATTTGGCTATGATTCACAGCACAAAAGATGCAGCAGCAGCAGCAGCAACAGCAGGCTGGGATAAAAACTTGTGGGTAGCGAATAAATAGATGTATAAGCGGGCTCTATCTATATGAAATACAGAAAACACACTGGATGTGTATGTGTATGGTGGGCCTGTGTGTCTGGCAATTTGCTAGGCAAGCGAGCTGACAAAACAAGTCCCTGACCCCAAAAATGTAGGCAACAAAAAGCGCTGGCTGCTGCTTTGTCAGCTTCCCCATAATACGGCCAGCCGAGCTATGCTAATAACCAATATTTTAGAGCCAAACCGCCGTCTGCCGTTGAAATTGTCGCCGCACAAAAGCAACACACACTCGGCGAGTGAGAGTATAAAAAATAAAAAAAGAATAGCAAACTTTTCGCAGATAGCTGAATCATGCCACAGACAAAGGATATATGTACATATATGTATATATATATATATATGGAGGATGTTCTTCCAGGAAGTCGAGGACGGGTCGGACGAGTGTACAAGGCATTAATTTAACAGGATAATTGAAAATGAATAGTTGCACGTGGCGGCAAGACGTGGGGACAGGACAGGACAGGACAGGACGGGACAGCATCCGGACATGCGACAAATCAATGCGGAACCAGGAAGGGACCGAAGATAATAATTTAGGGGGAATTTCCCTTGAGCCAAGACCGGGATGCACAGCTTCAAGGGTTTATTTATGACAGCGATGAAAGTTATTCACTAAAGTCCGCTTCATTATGCAGAGACAATAAAACCTATGGATATTGGGGTATTAATGCTTAACAGATGGGGTAAAAATTAATAATAAATAGCACTCGACGCGATGCGAGGAGTTTTATAAGAGGATAAAGTCTTCAGAAGCTGATTTTTTTAAGCTCATTACCCTCCCACAAACATATATATATGTTTTATAGTTTAAATTTTAAGGTTAAAGATTTGGGGTCAACTACTTACAATAGACATTGCACAACTATTTGTACACCAAAACTATACCCTTAGATATATACATATTTATAGATGTAAATGTTGACATTTCATAGCTTACCTTTAGCCACAAGCTCATGTGCTTGGTGGTCAATGGGAGTTTTGCCTGGGGCTGCGATTTCGAATCGATTATTTGGTTTGGATTTTGATTTCGGTTTCGGTTTCGTGTGGTTCGTGTTTTTGGGTTTATTTAGGTTAAAGATATTTTTACATTAAGAATTGATAGTTAGAAACACTTTAGGTTTTGGATGAATAGATATAGATTTAGATTGGGTTTAGGTTTCAATTTATTCAGCTGTTTGTTTGTCTGTATGAAGACTGTAGTTGCTGGTGTTTCAGTTCAGTTTTTGGGCTTCTCGCTTGCCGACTTCCCAGTTAGGAATTCGAGTAAAACAAAACTGAATGTGGCAAACAGAATACGAACGAACGAACGAACGAAGTAACGAACGCATCAAACGAACTGGGGAACTACGAGAAACGAGTAACGAGTAATGGAAATTAAGTAACTTTATGTTGGTTTGTGTTTTAACGGCTTAACTATAATTTCTGCGATTCGATCACTTAGTCTGTGTATGGTGTGTGTGGTTTTTGTGTGTTGTGCGGCATTAATGCTTTGCTGTTTGATGTGTTTTCTGGACGAGTGCGGCATTCACAAAACAATAAATCGATCATTTCGATGTCTTGGGGAGCATGCAGGTCGACTAAGAAGCAAGCAAATCGATTGATATTGTGTAATTCAGAGTTAGGAATCTGGATCTTGGTAGGATAGTGGAATATATATACACAATTGGGGTTCTAGTCAGCCAATAAGTAGAAGTGCATCGTCTTGAGAACTCCTTCCGTTTCTCGGAAGGCTTTTCCCAGACGATTTTTCTCAATTTACAAAGACTTGAGTTGGGTAAAGTTCTGTTGTGTTTGGCAGGAGAGGTTAACAGAGTGGTGAGGGTGGAGGGTAAAAGTTTAGGGCATGTTTTAACTAGACAGGAACAAGATAGACAGAGAGAAGTACAGAGAGTGAGAGAGAGAATGAAGAAAAAGGCAGACCAAAATAGTATATAGTATATAGAGAGTGGAATGTGGTTAGAGCTAAGTTTTAAGTTTCTCAAGAGTCTAGATCTAAGGTAAAAAAGATAACAAGACAAATCGGTAGGTAGTAAAGTCTCCTTCGGCTTGTTCTCCAAGGGGGAAAGCTACGCTATAGGTTCTAGGGGATGCTATATATGCATATATAGTATATGATAATGGTAGTACGGGAACGAACATCTAGTAATGCATTTTGAAGGAGCTCACATTTTTCGACTGACGACAACATTTTGGAACGACAAAGTGGACACGGAATCTGGGCTCTGGGCTCTGCCTTTCTTTCTTTTCTTTTGATTGTTGTCTTCTTTTATTGTTTACTGTTTACTCTTTACTGTTTACTGTTTATTGCGAAGTGATTTAGGCTGACAGTTGGTGGTTGTGGTTGGTTATTGGTTATTTGTTCTTGGTTCTTGGTTGGTGGTGGTGGTTAGTGGTTGTGGTGAAAGTAGTTGTTTTAGTAGTTCTAGTGGTGGTGGGCGGTGGCATTAGCGGTGAACTAGCGGGCGAGCGGTGAGCGGTGAAGGCGGTGAGCGTGAGGCGGTGGTGAGTGCAACGTTTTTCAGCGCAGTTCGCACTTCTCTCGATGTTCTCAGATCACTTATTGTCTTAGTTCAATATTTTTATATTTCTTCCGTTCATTTTTTCTAATATTATTTCTATAGTTTATTAACGGCTCTTCAAGGTTTCTTTGTTTTCACGCAACTTTAAGGCACACAGAATAACGGTAAACAAGTGCCAATGACATTAGGGGTGGGGTGGAGTGGGGGTTGGTGTCTCGGCGGTTTGTTGTATGGCTGCGATGACGTCGACGGGAACGACAACGGCAAGTGGTTGTTGGAAGTGAAGTTTTTGTGAAGGCAACACAAGGAGCGTGGAGAGTGGAAAGTGGAGTGGAGAGTGGATAGTGACGAGCACGAGCGGGGTGTGCGAGGGCGGAAGGGGAGCGGCACGTTAAAGAAAAACGAAAAAAACAACCCTCCGCTTGACATTCGCTGCTGACTCAGAGTGAGAGAGCAATAGCACTTGACAAACGAAACAACTGAAAGAAATACACGAAAAATAACAAAAAAAATAAAGACATAATAAACACTCACGCACACACATAGTATAGACAACGTTAACAAAAAAAAAGCCATAACGGGATCACGCAGAGTTGCAATCGATCAGCTGTGTGTGAACATTTCGCTGCAATTTCGCATTTCTTCGTTTTTGTGACAGAGTTAACTGAGTGTGTTTGTTATTATTCCTGCTGCCACACAAACCAAAATCACACTCGCACACACGCAAACTCATACACACACACACACCAGCAATCGCACACACACACGCACACTGAAAGCACTTGGACACTGAAAAAAAAGTAGATGTGACTAGGAGTGGGGAGAGCTCTGCTCCTTGCGTACGCTTGCGAACTCGTGACTCGTCGACAGCGTTGGAAGAAGGACTAAATTGACAACGCGCTCGAAGGACTAAACATAAACTAAGCCAAACAGGACGAACACGCGTCCGAGGAACTGAGTGTGCGAAAGAGACCAGGAGTTCCAGGAGCAGGAGCCGGAGCGCTCAGCCCTGCTAACTAACAGAGGGACAGAGCAGCACTTCTGTTAGGCTTAACCCACCGATGGCCATGGGCGCTTCTCAGATTTTATTAGTACGGATCTATATTGCCAATATTTATGATCCATTAAAAAATATATAAACATAGAAATAATGTATATAAAAAATATATACATACAGTATAATATAGTTCCTATGAATACATTTTCCATAAATCCAATCATCATTTTTGTAATTTTTCAGCTTTATATAAATAACTTGAAGGAAGTAAGAAAATAAATTGTTTAAGTGGCAAGGATAAAGGGTTAAGCTGCAAAGGTTAACAGAAGTCATGTTAACAGCGAGAGAAAGTGCAAAAAACCAATGAGGAAGGAGAGGACGGACAAGGGAGAGAGAGACTAGCGTGTGTGGAGAGAGTGCGACAAGTGGCGGTCAATTTGAACGGGATTTCAATTTAAGCCTGGCAATGTCAGCACGGTGTGCAAATAAAGACAGAAAATATCTTATACCCTTAGCCCCATAATTACAGGGGCATTTGTTTTAAAGCCGGGACAAACTCTGCAATCATATTTGCAGTTGCTCAAGGCAACCTAACCATAACACTCTCTAGAACTCTCTCCCCCATCTAAAGCTGGGAAAACATGTGACTAATGAGGAAAACTCGTATTTGGGTCTGGCAATGTTGTGCGGAGCAGACTTTTGTCTGCAATATTTTGACATTTCGAAGGGCAAAAGAGCGCAAGAATGGAGAGTGAGAGGAGGAGGGCGGGGCGGGGATGGTGGTGCGGGAGTCAAAATAATAAAAATTTATAAATTGTGAGTGCTCACTAGCAGCGCTCTCCCTCACTCTAGTGGGGCGATTCGCTCTCGCTCGAAAAAGTGCGACTGCCAAAGACATGTTGCTACTTGGCGTCGTATGTGTGCGTGCGTGTTAAATATTGAAGCATACTTAAGTGGTGGCATTTAATTAATTAGCACTTTTCACAGGCCATCATCATCCATTGACATGGAAATCAGCGCAAGAGCAATTTGTCAATAAGGCGAGCACTTTATATAATAAGTACTCACTCTCGGTCGTTACCCGTTACCGTTATCCGTACCCATTCACACACATTCATCCAAATAAATACACACACAGGCCCACGCACACAACTGACTAATCGAACACGCGCGCGTTTATAGGCCGCAGACAAGATGTGCGGGAAAATCGAATTCTCGCGTCCCCTAATTATCGTAGAAAATTCGCAAAATATACACACATTATCTCGCGTTCCGCGGCACTGGCGAAAATCCCGCACCGTTTTAGCACTATCGTATGTCCGTTTACCGTTTATTTATGCCGTTGCCTGGCGCGTACCGTGTTGGGAGAGGGGTCTTAAAGAGAACTGACTTTCGTTTGGAGAATGTGAAGTCATGGCTTTTTGACATTTGCAGCATGCCAGAGAGCGCGAGCGAGCGAGAGGGCGAGACTAACAGAGCCGGAGAGCACGCGAGTCCTGCGCAGGCGTATGAGCAGGCATGCGTCCAACCCCGTTATGCAGGGCAACTCAGCTGGTTGCGAGAAGGGTGTAAATACCAAAAAACCAGGGCTCCTAACGCACTGCAGCAGACAGGTGGCGCCGCACGAGCTCCGCCCAGAGCTTTAAGTTCAGTTGGACATTCCTATTATCCTGTGGCTAGTATAAGGTCCATGTCCTTGATAAAACTGTTTACTATAAAGCTTAGGATGGGGCTTTTTCTATGATAATTCGAGCACTTGGATTTTTCAATATCAGTTCTTTTTATACCCTTGCTGGGTATTCAAATTATATAAATTAATGAATATTATTAAAAAAATCAAACGTTCATTTTTATTTTTTATCATGCTTTTTTTATTTTAGGGAACCATGTAAAATCCTCCAAATAACACAAATTATATCCAATTGTATTTGGAATTAACTTAAATCACTGCCAACAACTAGATAATGCCTGCAACGGGACAAGGGTTGGACATTAGATCGTCGCAACAGATTAATCTCGTGCACTCACCCTGCATCTCGGCCAGCTGCTCGGTGGTCATGACGACGGGCAGCACAGGATTGAGAGTGTCGCCCGGTGGAGCCACCAAGCTGCGATCGGCAATCGGGCCCATATAACACTTGCGCATTTTGAGGTACATCATCCAGACATTCGGTATTCCCTCCTCCGAGTGGACATCGCCGCTGCCGGCGACATTGCGGACGCTAAGCTGTCCCTCGTTAAGGAACACCTGACGCGTTACGTGAAAGTGTGCGTTGGTTATGTAGATTTTCGATGGAACGGTCGGCATTGTCTACGTTGGAAAATATATAAAAAAAATAAGTTTAACTTGATCTTGGGGAATTAATAAATGGAACGATACAAACCTGTTTCAGCTGGATAGATCGCATCAAATTGACTTTATACATATTTAAGTTCCAATTGCGCAACTCGGCCAACACTCCCTCCAGCTGGATATTCTTCTCGGTCAGAATCGCCACCTCTCCATTCAGACGAGCCTTGTCCGCCTCGCATAGCTGCAGGGTGTTCTCCCACTCGCGGCTCATCGATCGGACCTCGTTGAGATGATCTTGGCAGCCCAGCATGTGCTGGCCAAGATAGCGCTCCGAGACCAGTACCAGCTTGGCCATAGCGTACAGGAAAATGAAGAGGTACACTAGGCTGGCGAAGATGTCAAAGAAGCCGCAATCGTAGCGATCGCTGATCACCTCGAATCCAAAGAGGTCAACCATTGACTCCATTGCACTCCACTGCAATGCAGTCACGGTGGTGGTGGTCGAGTTCTCCATTGTCGTCCGACCGTCCTTGTGTATTTTGTTGAGTTTATTGTGAGGTGAGTGATGTTGAAATCACGTCGTAATTTAAACGAGGTCGATGTCGATGTCAACTGACTTCCCTGCCTTCTTGAAATTATTGAAAGTTGTGTTTTTGAGACAGTAGTTTAAAGGCATGCTTCGGTTTACATTTTCTATTTTCAGGGCTCTGCTAACTTAGATGCAGTTTCAGTTCCAGTGCTCTCAATTATTTTTTACTTCACTTTCAAAATTTACTTAACTTACACTCATATAAATATTTTTCGTTGTGGTTTTTGGCGACCTTTCCTTGGTTTATATGTGTTAAGCCGGCTTGAGGTCAGGGAGGGGGTACAAAACTCCACGTCGAACAGAGCGGACGTGTAAAATAATTTGCCCTGAAGACGGTTGACGTTAGTTCAACCGAAATATATCGGACCAAACTGAATAAAATCTTTTTATTTATGTTGATACTCCACCCCCTCCCTGACCTCAAGCCGGCTCAACACATATAAATATTTTTCTATATTTAGAAAAAAGATCTCCCTAAAACTAAGAACATTTTTCTAAAATTAAGAAAAAGTTTCCATGAATTTAAGGCAACGCACCTATTTTTAGGGTTAATTTTTTGGTATAAAAAATAAAAATATAAGTAATTAAAAATATGATAAAAAAATAATAAATAAAAAATAATAAATAAATAAATAATTAATACGAAACTTTACAAAATAAGTTAAGTAAACTGTTTACTGAACTATACGATAACTTCGATAATTCTATTATCGATGTAATTTTGACAAATTAGCCTAAGATATTAAAACGCTGATTGATTTCGATAATTATCGATCAATTATTTAGTTTTATAAATCGATGGGGCCATTTAAAATGTGTTCTTTATGTATACTTTACCATTTCTAAAATACATTACCCTTAAGTTCAAGCCTCCATGATCATACTCTGAAATGGTAGAACCAACCCAATAAAGTATTTACCCAAAATAATTGCGCTTTTAATAAAAATCCAACATATTTCTCACTTATGTACGATAAAGATAACTCAAAAACATGTCTATTGAGTTATTGATGCAGATATATGTATGTATATATATGTATTTGCTAAATTAAACTAAAAATGTAGCATGATCCATAGCTTAAGACCATAACTCTGCATGAGTAGAGGAAGGTTTATGAAAAATGAGAGCATTTAATGCGTTTGCTTCTTCTTAATATTCTTATTTTCTGTTATAATTTTCGATCTAGTATGTAGTAGGGGCCGTCTTCTTATCTGAATGCTATGATTAATGTTTGACATGAAATCGAGTTTTGATTTTAAATTTTTTAAATAAGAAATGTGCAAATATATATTTTCAGCAACACGATGTGAAAATACCTTATAATAATAAGATGCATAACGCTCATACATTTAAATTACAATAAACAAAATAATCGCATGGCGTTATGAACCTTTGTTAAGTTTGGAAAAAGCATATAATAATGGGGATTTCAGATTAATAAATAAATCAGGAATTAGCATAAACATAGAAAATGGCCCCCACAGAGCGGTCCAACGATACATTTGACGTTGTTTCATATGCTTATATAAGATGCATGTCAATGTGACATAATATTCATATAATTCCATTACATTGAATTATTTTTTTCAGTTTATATTGTTTTTTGGCTTTAATTTCGCAACCGATATTGGTAAGGATCGTATTCTATATGTATATGAATTAAAAAGCGTTCGATATTAGGGCAAAACAAACCAAAAAAAAAAAAAAAAAGAAAGGATAATATGCAGCCATAGTATCAATTCCACATCTGCAAGAGTTCTCCAAAAAGTACATTTTACGGTCCATTTAATTCCATGAAAGCCTTGCAAAAGTCTGGCGGAAGTTAATTACATATATGACCTGATATAAACTCTCTCTCTCTAGTTGGCTACTAATATACCGCTATGATTCTCTAGTGCAGTTCGACCCCCTGAACATCATCTAAACGAAATAAAACATTTGATTGTGGAATAAATTTTTGTTTTTAATTTTTGAATATTTTCTTCATTGTTTTTGTTTTGTTTTTGTTCGAGGTATTTACAAGTTTTATTTTATTGTATATATCCTAAGTTCTGATCAATTTCTTCATCTAAACACGGACCATGTGTATTTTATAGGCTAATTAGCGTATTGGTTCAGATTCTAGAGGTTAACTTTTCGTTCGAATTGCCTGGCTAATGGTCTGGAACATATCTAAACTACATATCTATGGGTTAGAGTCCTGCACAAGTGAACCTACAACAAGACTTTATTACCTTCACCTTTTATATAACCCTCTGTTTGTATTTTTCCCCTGGTATAAAATTGATTAGTACAGAGCTCTGCCGCATTTGTGGTGTTGAAATGTTGTTTAAATATTGTTTACTGTAATTTTTAGCAAGCATTTAAAATGGGAGAAATAAAAAAGTACTTACAAAAATTCTATTATTAAACTGCTGATTTTTTTTATTTAAATTTTTAATCAAATCATATAAAAAGTATATTTATTTCTCCCTTCCATTATTTTTTTCTGCTTTCCAAAATGAACTTTCTAGCTTGTCTTGTTCGAATCTAATATAACATATTTTTCAAACGCCTTTTATTATTTTTATTATTAGTTAAAAAATATAATAGAGAATGGCTTGGCTCCACCTTTTTATTGCTTGAGACTTCACTTGAAATGTGATATGTAATAGGGAGTACAACAAACCATCAAGTCTGATTTTTAACTACTATTTTTCTTTCTTTTTCCAGGCAGGACTCTAGGGACCATTGGCGTCCCGAGCAAAAAGGAGAATTAAGGCTTAAGAATGATGTTGCTCTTGAAGCTGCAGAGGAGATTCAGACTAGTGCTCATTTGGCAGGAAGACAAGGGGCCATAATAAGCGTTTCGGGCAGTGACACGGTCATTACTACATACAATCATCTATTTATCCATATACAATAATACAATAATATCTGGCTGTAATTGAAATGAGAGGCATGTTGTACGAAAACTAATTACCTATAATAGCAAACCCTTCGAAATGCATCAGATACCTGTTTATAATATTCAAAATCTAACCTGATTTCAAGAAACCACACATTAACTTTTGTTGTTATTATTTTAAGAAATAATATTATTAGTACTTTGTTGTCGTATGTGAATATACCTTTCAGCTTCAAAAACGTTTGATTACAAATTGAAGGAATGTGCGAGAAATAAGTGTAGTTGTGGTAAGGTGACGCCTCAATAAAAGCCTAGTTGTTTTTGTTTGTCGTGTACCTATAAAACGAGTCCTTGCTTAGTTGAGGTAGTTGATCAGATCTCGACACATAAAGCATGTAAATTTCTCTGGAGTCCAACTGGATCAGAAAATAATAATGGTACTCTCTCGTACTATATATCAACGAAAAATCCTTCAAAATCTTGTAAATTAACATTTGAGTTTACTGTTTTTGCTTTTGGGTTTTTCGTTTTTAAGTATTTTGTTTTGTTTTTGGTTGTTTTTTAGGGGCAATGTCTCAGCAGCGCTATTTAAAATCTAAGACCTCTTATTGTTTTCAGTTTTCTTTCGCATTTGTTTTAAAATCTCGTGACTAACTTTTACGCTTTTTGTTTACGCTAATCATGAATTCTCTGTTAACTTTTTGCTGTTCATTTAATTGTAGTTTAAAAATTCGTTAAATCTAACTTTTCTTTTTCTTTTTTTTTTTGTATTCAACTTGCACGCGTTTTTGTTGTTCTGTAACTTCGGAGATAGTTAAATATTTGTTTTCGTATGCATTTGGTGTGTATATTTTCTGACTCTACCCTTGTTTTTTGTTTTTTTTTCTATGCTTACTCCTAATACTAGTACTTGTTTGATTTTTGTTTTTATTTTTTAATTAGCAGTACGTTATATACGGGATTCGTTGCCACTGCATTTCTTGTTGTTTTGCTTTCATTTTTATTTTAATTTTAAAAATAGTTAACTTTATACTTTGTTTTACACATTCTCTTTGAAGCTTATATTTGTTGCTTTAGCTTTTGCTTTTGCATTTGCTTTTGCTCTTGTTTTTGCGTTTGCTTTTGCGTTTGCTTTGTTTGTGTTTCTTCCAAATAACGTTTGCATTTGATTTAGATATAAGGATTGCTTGCTCGTTTTTAACGTCGACACTGCATCTGTATTGCATCTTTTTCTGTATCTTTTTCTGTATCTTTGCGAAGCTTGTGTGTATAGAAAACATTATGCTCGTGTGTGTATCATGTTGCTCGTGGAGTAGGATTGAATTCTTGTAATTGTCATATCGACTTTGACTTGCTTTTTGATTGTGTTTTTTAGGTATCAATGAATGCCTTGTGCGATTTCATTTCAGATTAACGTTCGTTCTTGAGTTTTTTTAAGTTTTTAAGTTTTTTTTTTTTTAAGTTTAAGTGCCATCATCATCCAGTATCTATCCACTATCCATTATCCATCATCACTTTTTTGTTTGCGTTTTTTTTTTTGACCACTTGGAATTGGTGTTGTGACTGGATTACGTATTGTTATAATTTTTTTTCTATCACAGCAACATATTTGTATACACTATTTCATATATCAAAATTGAACAGTATGGGGGATCAAAAGTATGGCAAAAGTACAATATTTTATACAATATAATGTGAGGGGGGTGAAAGGATTATAGGGGAGTGAAAACAAACATTCAAAAACTGCTCAAATGTTGCATACAGACTATTTTGAGTACTTAATATATTTCATTATTGTGTGAAGCCGTATAATATGTATATGTATGTCGTTAAACGTTCTCTCATTGCGATCTCAAGTCGAGTTGGGAGGCTGGGAGCTAGGTAGCTAGGGAGCTTGGAAGCTAGAGAGCCTTTCACTAGCTCTTTGCGAGTAAGAAACCTCAGCTTGTGTGTCGCATGGAGGCAACTTATGTATGTATGTATGTACAGACAATTATTGTACCAGATTGATTTTATTATTTATACAAAATGCATTCACATACGTACATACGCCACTATCCGAACTGATCATAATAACCTTGATAACCATCAGACACATCTTCGAAACTATGAAATTATAAAGAACAAAACGGATAGACTCTCTGTGCTCTCTCTCTCTTGTTATGCTTTCGTGTTTTTGGCCTATGCACTTGTCTTGATTAATTTCATATGATTTTTTTGGTTTTTGTTTTTTGATTTGCTTCATAGTATATATATTTAACAAAAGTACGACCCATGCGAGTTATTCCTTATTCCTTTCCCCCACTTCCTGTAGTCGTCATCGTCGTAGTGATCACCTCCTTCTGGGTTCATTGTCCTGTTCGCTGTACTTCCGCTTCCGCTTCCACTTACGGGAACTGCATAGAAAATGGAGTCTGTGAAAATTGTACCCAACACCAGAGACTTGTATAAACTTACAATGAAATGTGGTGCTGAGAAGAGTACCGCTAGGGTTGCAATAATAGTAAATAACGTGAAAATAATAAGGCACAGGCGGTCGACGACCATGGCTGCAAACTTCCAATCTCGTGTTATGTCGCCCGTCTCGTCCTCCTTTTTAAGCTGTGAATGAGAAATATATGTTTATAAAACATTATTAAATGTAATATTTCATTAATTTAATAATTAATAATAAAAATGAAGAAAAAGTTTACTAGTTTTCTAGAATTAAGTATTAAAGTATTGTGTTAGTCCAAGTCCTACCTGATCTGTTATCCAGCGGAGTTCCTTGAGTATCAGCGCCAGCTCGTACTCAGCCGAGGAGCTCAGGCAGGTGTGAGAGATGGCCTCGTGCATGCGCGCCTCGGCAACAGGTCCCACGGGGCCCACGGGTCCCACGCTGCCGTCATCCCCCTGCCTGTGTGTGGTATATAGACTCTGATTACAGTTCTTTTAAGGGAAAGATTAGCTTTTAAAGGTGAATATAGAAGCCCAAATTCTTGGATTGAGTTGGTCTTGCAAGTCAATAATACATATACCTGATAGATATAACCTTTACGATGGCCTCACCTGTACAACGTCCTGAAATATGTGGGCTGGTGCGGCAAAGTGGCGCTGGCACAGCGATGGTTGCAGCGAAAATCATCGTCTATATCTAAAACATTCGCCAGCAGGGATTTCGAGGATCTTCAGGATTGTGGGTTCAGAACGCAGAGCGAAGATTGCGACAGAAAATTGTGTGCAGATAGATAGAAATATGTATAGAGTCAGAGAGCAGGCAGAACATGGGACGTTGGAAAGGACTTAGAGGCTTAGGGAAACTAGAGAGAAGACTGTCGTCTGCGGTTACCTCTCCTTGAGCTCAACGTTCTGTATCTGTTGCTTTTTGTCGCCGGCATTCGATGAACTCGACGAAGAGGGCGGCGGCGGGCATTCATAGCCAACCTGTCCGGGTCTTTGCATGCGCAATATGCAAGGTAACCAATAAAGGAATATTACTCTTATCTGTGTGTGCGAGTTCGATAGAGAGACGGAGTGTGGTTGGGTAATGCGGTTAAAAATAATAGCAATAAGTTTTAGTTTTTAGTTTTTTTTTTTTTAATTGGAAGGCAGTTTATGTTATCATTTTTTTTTAAAGTTTCGTTTCAGTTATGTTAAATGTTCGTTGGTTATTTTTTGTTTTTTATAATTTCATTATTAGTTGTTGTTGAAGCGACACGATTGTTGTTGAATATATATAAATATATATACGCATGACATCGAGGATGAGCAGAATGAGAGGTATTTAAGTTTGGGGGATTATTTATCGGTTTATCGTCAGATATTTATCAATTTTTTATTAGCACATGGTTTGTAGTTGGGAGTGGTGGTGAGTTTTGGTGAGTTTGTTGGTGAGTTCATTGGTGTATTATGAGTTAAGTTGGATGTTGAATGTGGAGTGTTTCGTTGGTGTTCATATGATCGACTCGTGCATGGGCCGTCGTTGTTGTTGATTTGGTTTTTTGTACGAAGATTGTTCATTTATTTGTTATTGTTTTGTTTGGTTTGTTTGTTTGTTTGGTTGGTTAAAATTGTTCAAATGGCAGGGAGAGACAGAAAGATACACATATGTAGAAATAGAAAGAGAGATATATAGAGAGAGAGAGTTGAAGAGGCAGTTTGCAGAGTTTGCGTTGGAAGAAGAGTTGAGTTGCCGGTTTGCGTAGTTGTTGTTGTAGTTGTCGGCCAGAGTTTTGGTTGAAAAATAAAAATTGTTGTGTGAGATTATTGGTGCTGTTGTTGGCAGATACGCTTTTTCATAATTAATTAAAGTAAGTAGTATGCGCACATTAATTACAAACGTAACTCAAAAAGAAATCATCAAACAACTAGGAGCTTTGTAGGAGGACTAAATTTAACAAATAAAAAAAAAAGAATCATTTGAATATCAGCACAATTTTTTGTTGCTTCTTTTTTTGTATTCATTTTGCATTCAAGGAGCTACTGAAGTTAATATTTCTCTTGGGGATTGATGCGCAACGAATAGTAATTTCTTTGTAATCTGTAATCTCATCTGTCATTATTTCCATCTTTTATAAAGGAAAACATTGCATATATATGTTTTTTTTTTTATGAAGGATATATATGGATTAAAGAATTAACCAAAGTCATAGCAATTTTCTTGAATTTTTAATAGATGACAATGTTAAATATTCGCGAAATAACCATGCATACTCTTGAAAATATATTAAAAAAAAAATATATATAAAAAGAAAGTAAAAAGTTTGCTTTGGCAAGCCAAAACTTTTATACCCTTGCAGGCAAAAAAAATTGTAATACCCATAAGATTTTGGAAAGGCAGCATTTAATTATTAATTAATTAATAATAAGAGATTTACGAGTAGCAGGTTTTTAGGAAAACCCGATAAAAAATAAGCTATGCTATTTTCATCGAATAAAATATATGAAAAACTATTTCAGTAATTTTTCCTAGCAATAACTTTTATTTTGCGTTTATGTGTACATAAAAGGACATCGTATATGTTAGATATTAATCAAACTGGTTCGGAAATTTGCTGATATCTAATTTCTAGATAATATATTTACTGAAATTATAGGGGATCGATAGGTCGATAGATTTTTGATTACAGATTTCTGTGCCTGCAATATATACTTTGTATTTTTAGTGTTTTGATATTGGAATGAGAACGCATTGGGGATTCGGTATTCTATATTTTTTGTTGTTGTTGAATTTTAATATTGTAAGTTGAGTGGCGTTTCTTAATTAAGGTTTTCGTTCGCAGAACACTGGTAAAGAGATGGAAGGAGGATTGGCTGTAGTCTCTCATGCTTTTCTCGGGTATATCTTCTTGCAAGTCGGTGGGTGAGTTGGTGTATTTGAGGTTGGGTGACTTATGAGCGAAATGTATAGGTTTATGCGTACTTATGTTTGTTTGTTTTTTTTTTTTATTATTATAAGTATCCTAGCTATTTACAAACAAATAGGTTTAAAGTGATTCGTTTAGTTTGGATAAATAAAGATTACATACGTATAGATGTATGTTTAGCAGTGGAATAAAAAATTAATTTCAAAAGATAAGATCTATATGTCTTGAAAAATATGGATAGAAAATTCGTTTGTTTTTTGTATATATATATATTATTTTTTTGTTTTTTGCTTTTTTTTTTGTTTTGTACAATGTAAGAAAGTAGTTAAGTTAATTTGAATGTAAAAATATTACCCATTCACTCATTTCATGCGTATCTGGATTTCTATGATGATAATTGAGGATAAGTATGGTTGACACAACTGATGAGGCCACCATAAACATAATGCAATTGAAATAAGTTCCTAGAAGGACACAAAAATTACACAAACTTGTAGTAATTGTTCGATTCGTTTTCAGTTTTTGTTTTTTGATTTATTTTTTTTTTCTTAGCCTAGCCCCCGGATTTATCATACGGATACGGATCACGACGTAGTTATATTTCTGACCTAGCTTCAATATTCATTGATTAATTGGGGTCGGTTTTAGTGTGTTTGTATTCAGTGTGTATGTGTTGTTGTATTTGGTGTTGGCTCCAAAAACCTGTTCTCATTTCCGATTACTCAGGGGTTTTTATAATTTAATTTCAATGGGTGAAGTGTGACCGGGTGTTCACTTCAATTGGCAAAGTGTGACCATGTTATCACTTCTATTGGCTAAAAATTTCCTTTAAACTTTGATTTATTTTTGTATTAATTTATGTACAAGTATCACGTGAAATTATCGGGGAAGTGCTCATAAGGACTGACTTTATTTTTTATATACAAGTATCAGAAAAAAGATCTTTCGGAAACGGGAACTGGTCTATAAGTAATATGTATGGTTAACAAAAAACAAAGCTCCCGATTTTTGTTTTAAAAATTGTCTTAAGCTCAGTTAGACTTATGTATTAGTTTACAGTTAATTTTGGAAAGTAGACCAAAATAAGTATATTCCTACAATGTTACCTAAACATAAGCTTGTGTATGTGTGTGTGTGTGTGTGTGCGTTCTTACCAACTCTGCAAGCCATAATCAAATTTGTTAATTTAATTAATTAATTGATTAGTTAATTTGCAGAGAAGGCAGAGCAGGCTCAGACTTAACTTGTAGGCTTCGGAGTGTCTTGATATTTACTTGCGAAAAGTTAAAATTAGTGGAAAAAACACAAACTGAAAGCAAGAGTAGTAGAGGAAAAGTAAAGTAAGGCATAGCTGCTGTTTTTTTTTTTTTTGGTACGAATTTAATTATTTTACACGTAATTACTGTTATCCTGCTCAAGCCCTGAATTTCACCAATGCCCAGCCAAAAATCCCAACCCGTTGGTGGCCTGTCCTCTAGCACTATAAACTCGATATCTGCTATTGCGTAGCCCAGTTCAAAGCGTCCCCCAGCTGCATATCGGATTATATATCGTATATGTATATCCGAATGGCTGGAGGCCGAGACAAGATTTTGAACTGGACTAACAGAGTTTTGCCTGTCGCCTACGTTTTTTAGTCGTTTAGTGCACAACCAATTATCCGCAATCATCATTTTTGGTTAAAAATCGAGATCTAATTGGTAATTTTCTCAATTGTTGTTGGTCTAGACTTGTGGATATATACACATACATATATATCTGGACATTGTCTGTTTTTTTTAATATTTTTATTATTGTAGTTTCACTATGGTCTGTTGTTTTTTTTTTTTTTTTTTTTTTTTTTTTTTGTTTCTTGTTTTGACGTTGTTGTTCGTTGTTAAGTTGGGAGTTTAGATTTGGATGAGACACGGCTTTAATGAGGTTCAATCAAATGATATTTATATAATTTAATTGGTTTAATTTAGACGCTTGGTTTATAGTTAATATTAGATGTCATTTATTTATATATTATGCGCAGCGAATGACGAACGAAAAGTAAATGGAAGTGATGCGATGACAATTTGAAGGTACTACGAATTCTTCGCCGGATGATATCCAGAATGTGTTTGTTTGGCTATATTATATATATATTTTGTTTTTGTTTTTTGTTCAAACTATATTTAACTAGCATTAGAAAGGTAATTGTAATTGTGGCTAAGTTTATCAATGGATTGAGATTGAGATTTAGGATTTCAAAACCGAAAAGAAATCATATTGAAATATGGCGTGGCGACCGTGACAACTGTTTTGAAATCTCCATGGTGGTCTTGGTTTTTTGGGGCATGGATGTAAACGGTTTTGGCGAATGTGTTTCTTGGGGCACACACTTTCCAATAATCGATCTAAGCACAAAATGGGGGCAATGGGCATTGAGTGCATATCGGTCCTGAAAGCTCCCAAAAAAGGTCATCGTTGATCGTTGCGGAAAGGCGACTTTAAAAAACATAACCATTAGAAATCGCCACGGATTGGTAATCAATTTGAAAAGGCATCCAAGAGTATGCAATAAAAAATAGATTTTGCTCTTTTTGGCATCTGTTTTCAATTATTTTTGATATAAAGCTAGACGTTTCAGTTAGTAAAACGACAAATAACACAGAAGTATATACGCATATATGCAATTTATTACACATTTACTCCCTGATGCTTTATGGTTTTCGTTTATTGATTTCTTAATATTGATTTTTCGGAGACAACAAGCATGTGTATATATAGTTCTACTGTGGAAACGGCTGACAGGTTTACCAATTCGATCAATCAATATAGGACAAGCAATACCAAAAAGTATGTTAGTTTATCAATTATATATCGTGGAACCGAACGAATTTTGGATTCTTTTCGGGGGATTTATATGAAACGATTATCTGGCTGCGTGTTTGATTTACAAGTGTGGAAGGAGGAGGATTCTGCTAGGGGCTGGGTGTATGATACTGTGGACGAACTTATCGGTGGGAGAAACAGCACAATCACATTGTAAGTAACACAATAACAATAATAGTATTATTGTTCTACCACACTACATAGCGATTAATTAGGAAAATCAAGTGAACTAAACTGTCTCTTTTAGAACGAAACTGAGAAACCAAAAAACAAACACAATCATTCAGTAAAACGTTCTTACAAAGCTGAAAAATATATATATATAGTATATAAAATATTAGCAAGTGGTGGATCTGGTTTTGGACTTATCTGATATTTGATCAAATATCCTATAGATGGCATTTACTACAAGTAATGTTTGCACCAGGCTTCGTGAGAGGAAGTATTGTTCATATAAGAACCAGGGAACCAGGAATTCATTAGTTTAAGATATGCCTCCCACTTCCATTGTATATTTCGGTATGTAAAAAGATGCCTAACATTCCAGAGTTTTGGGAGGTGAAAGCGAAAGTTGCGTATTTGTGAAATGTCAAATATATTCACCAAATATTTTAATGGAAAGATCACAAGGTCTCTTTTATTAATCAGGAAATCGGGTCATTTTATTATCTTCGTATTCATAACGTGTAAAGAAACTTCACCAATGATTTCGTTGGAAAGAACACCAGTTATTTTCTTTCACAAGAAACTGGCTTATTTCAATCTTGTAATAAAGATAATCTTTAAGCTATGTGTGGTCTTCATGTATCTATCTTAAATCGACCAATTAAAAAAAAATTAGCACTGATCTAAACAATATCTAGGAATGGGACTAAATTTACGTTTCAAAAAGAGTTCCAATTTATAAAAATGTTAATATACATTTGATATTTTATAATATTTGTGGTAGAACAACATAAAAATTTAGTCTGTACCGCGTATCACGTGGATATATGTGAAAAGCAAACCGTCTTGAAATCCAATTTCCAATTTCTGTTAAAGTAAAATCGTTAGCTCTGTGCACTCACGTGTTAGGCGTACAAAAAGCGGTAGTAAGTACATAGATAAAGTAAAGTTGGAAAAGTGTGGGAAAGTGGGTTTTTTTTTTTCAAAAAGTAGAGCACACATTATTCGGTTTTTGTATGCAAAGAGGGCAGAGAGAGTTTCAGCAAAGTTGAGCCGAGTTGGTTTTTGGTTCTAAGTGAGACTGTACCGGAGCTCTTTCTTGGTTCTAAGTGTGACCGTTCTCGTGTGGGGTTTTACATTCTATGTTGAGAACTATTGCACCTACATAGTATACATCGATTTACACACACCTAGCTAATGTACTAAGCACTCGTACCGGGTATGCGCTGTGGTGTAAGCGTGGTTGGTTGTTGGTGAAACTTGTGGAGTGTTTTTTTTTTTGTTGTTCTTGTTGTGGAGTGTTGTGGAGTTGCATTTGTGAACTGTGGGCTGTGTGTGGGACGAAAGGGATCAAACTGGCTCGGCTGGTTCGGCTGGGACCAGGAACAGCTTGGACCCGCTCAGTCCTTTGTCCTGGTGCCTGGTGGGGCGGGACATTTGTGCTCCTGCATGCCGACAAGAACGTTTTTTCGCTTACATTATGTGGTAGTGGTCCTTGGCAAAAGCTCACTGGCACAAACACAAAGGAACAATGGAAATTAAGACGAAATCAGATACAAACCAAACAAATAAATCAATTCACATACTCGAAATATCGCAAATGAGTTCACACGACGGTTTATATATACATATGTACATATAGACGCTATATGGTCTACCATTTTGAGTATATGAAATCTCTTTAGAAAAAAAAAACAAGGGAGCAAAAGGCGCCCTTTGGGACTGTCGAATCAGCCCTCATCGAATATACTTTACTACAACTACAGTATATGAATAATAGGTAATATTGGCATATTGATATTATTAGAGTACTTGATGGTTCATTGATGTTTAAAACATATCATGTCTAAAACAGTATTTTCGGTGGACTGTGACTGTGTGTTGTTAATGTTCTATTTTTACATACACTATTAAAGAATTTATAATAAAATTGGAGAAAACGTGTGCAGTGGGGAGACGAAGGAGGACAATTAACAAAGTGTGCAGGAGCAAGACTCTTTCGTGTGTTAGGTGGGCATGCAAAAGTTAATAAGGAAACTAGTGGGTGTGTAATTATCTCTATCCGTTCACTTGGTTCTATGAAGATCCGATGGACTACATACATATTCTCGAAATGGTTCTATTTAAGAGGAGTGCAGCTCTACATGAGAACATTGGGGGTTCAGAGGAGGTTCCTTACTCAACTCGTAAAATGGGCCCAACCCCTATGATCATTTAAATCCTTTCCCAAGACCGAACCGAAGAACCTTAAAATAGCGCCCTCTCTTGTGGTTGTATCGTGTTTCCGTCTGTTGTAATTGCGCTCAATTGTATTCT